>NC_056735.1:1135058797-1135253614 GCF_019279795.1 Protopterus annectens | reverse complement strand
TAAACCACTTGATCTCAGACAGCACAGAGATGGACTTCCTGAATCTGATGTTCCTAGAGGAGCTGTACACCCTTACTGTTCATGAAACCATTCGCTATGCTGCACAGAGGCAGTCCACAGCAGGCAAGGTTGATATGCGGTGGAGTCCCGTTTGCCCAGGAGACATGCGCACATTTCTAGGTGTCAGAATATACATGTCTACTGTACATGTTCCTGAATACAGGCAGTACTGGGAAATGCACCATGTTTATGGTTGCTTCCCAATAGCGGAGTACATGACCAGAGATGGGTTTGAAAAAAATTCAGCAGTACTTCCACTGGAAGGATAACAGCCTGAGGCTACCACAGGGCTCTGTGGGTCATTACAAGCTACATCATGTACGGCCAGTACTGGATGCAGTACTTCATGCATGCAGGACGCGTTACAATGTGCATCATGAGGTGGCTGTAAACACTTGACATTTAGACAGTTTATGCCTGGTAAGCCCGAGAGGTATGGTATTAAGGTGTAGGTGTTGGCAGACAAGGAGTATGTACGTGAATTCCAGGTATACACTGGAAAAGAGGAGAAGAATACAGAGGTCAGACTGGCAGAGTTGTGGTTGACTTAACTAGGGTCTGACTGGCAAGCAGCATCACATTTACTTTGATAACTTCTTTACCTCTGTTCCGCTGGCACAGCAATTGCTTTAAGATGGTCTACACTGTTGTGGAACCATGCGCACCAATAAGTCAGGATGGCCTCTAACATTCAATAGACAGGCCATTGGAAAAGCAGCTCAAGGCTACTACAAGTGATTCCAGAGTGGACCACTGCTAGCTACTGAATGGAAGGATAGCGACCCAGTATTCCCCCTGTCAATTAACTGCAACCCAACCTTGCCAGTCTCCTGCACACACAGGAGAAAGCGTGATGGAAGCAAGGTATCAGTGCCATGTCCACCAGTTGTAAACATGTACAACATATAAACAAATCCCAGCTGGTAGATACACAGGAAATCCAAAGTGGAAAAGCAGACAACCGACTCCACGGCAATGTAAAATCACGAATATTTTATTCCAACATAGTACAAAACACAAAATGGATTGAGCGCTTTCGTCTCCACCCTGGAGACCTCTTGAGAATCAATTAAACAGGACAAAGATGCCACTATTATATGCTCACTAATGAATTAATCAAAAATCAATTAACAGCAATTAAATCATATTTAGCAATTGGCCACAACCAATTAACTATTACAATTGAAAAAGCCTTTAAAAACTATGAACTAGTTGAGTGTATAAAAATGTGTACCAGACCACTCGTACCTATTGTTTTAAAACTACATTGTGTAGAAAAAAACCATCAACTTATAAAATGCTACTTATCTAATAAATATATATATTTAATATATTTAGTATATCGTATATAAATGTTATCTATGTATAAAAAATATATATTTATATGTATATATGACAATATAATAACAAGTATTAAGTATATTAAAATATAACGCAGTACATAAGTAATTTTATATTATATATTATAGAATATAAATATAAATATTAATGTTAAATAATAAATATTACATATACTTACTTTAAACAATTAAAATTAAAAAACAATGAAGTAATAAAGAAAATATAATATAATATGTTATGAATAATATAGTATTTGTGTTGGTTAAAACCTAAAAAATATATATATTACAATATTACAATATAAAAAATATATATATTAAAATATTACAATATAAAAAATGTAAAAATAGATGTTCTGTATATAGGCATAGTGACACTGACATACATAACCAAATGTAGAACTAATATAACCCAATCAGGTAGATGCATTTTTTTAAAATCTATTTTTACATTTTTTATATTGTAATATTTTAATAGATATTTTTTATATTTTTTATATTGTAATATTTTAATATAAATATATATTTTTTAGGTTTTAACCAACACAAATACTATATTATTCATAACATATTATATTATATTTATTACTTCATTATTTTTTAATTTTAATTGTTTAAAATAAGTATATGTAATATTTATTATTTAACATTAATATTTATATTTATATTCTATAATATATAATATAAAATTACTTATGTACTGCGTTATATTTTAATATACTTAATACTTATTATATAGTCATATATACATATAAATATATATATATATTTTTTATACATAGATAACATTTATATATGATATACTAAATATATTAAATATATATATTTATTAGATAAGTGGCATTTTATAAGTTGATGTTTTTTTTCTACACAATGTAGTTTTAAAACAATAGGTATGAGTGGTCTGGTACACATTTTTATACATTCAACTAGTTCATGGTTTTTAAAGGCTTTTTCAATTGTAATAGTTAATTGGTTGTGGCCAATTGCTAAATATGATTTAATTGCTGTTAATTGATTTTTGATTAATTCATTAGTGAGCGTATAATAGTGGCATCTTTGTCCTGTTTAATTGATTCTGAAGAGGTCTCCAGGGTGGAGACGAAAGCACTCAATCCATTTTGTGTTTTGTACTATATGTTGGAATAAAATATTCGTGATTTTACATTGCCGTGGAGTCGGTTGTCTGCTTTTCCACTTTGGATTTCCTGTGTATCTACCAGCTGGGATTTGTTTATTCATAGTTGCTTTTAAACATGTACAACAGTTACATGAATGGGGTGGACCGAGCAGATCAGCTCAGGACATAGTATCCCAATGCCAGAAAGGCCCGCAAATGGTGGCTGTACCTGTTCTGGTTCTTACAGGATTTGGCCATTGTCAGTGCTTTCATTATATTCAGAGAAAGTAACAGCCACCAGCAAATGTCACGCTCTGGATGTGCAATTCCAGCAACACAGTTACAGTTCTGAAGGAACCTAAGCTTGCATCTACTTGCCAGTTACACAAAGAGGAAAAGATGCACTGAGATTACTGTCCCAGAGGCTGTGAGACGATTTGAGAATGACTCTCATTTTCTAGTGAAATGGCGTAAATCAAGTTGCAAAAACTGTGCCAGCAAGGGTAAACGTGCTGAGCCATCATGGGGATGCCCGCATTGCAAGGTCAACCTGTGTGTCGAATGCTTTGGCGAGTACCATGGCCATAAATTTCTAGTGGGTTACTGATGTCAGGAATGGCACATGTTGCAATGCACAAGACAAATCAAGATGTGCATGTTCTTGTTGGTAGATGCATCGTGTGGGAATACCCAGCCACCACGGATGTTATCATCCACCGGGATCGCAGTTGGGAACTTGGAGACTTCAGCTCTGTCCCATAGTGCTGCTGTCCTAGGTAATGATGGCCTCGGGGTTGCCACTGTGATGCACTGTTTCCTACTGGGAAAGGACACATGCGAAACGACAAAGCCTGGGTCAGTCTTGGTCTTTTCCCATGTTGTCTTGGTGTGGCTCTCCAGTCAGTCTACCTCCCTTCAGGTGTAGTTAATGTATGCAGGTCAGGACAACAGGGTTTACATTAGGTCTTCCTTTCCACTCCTTAGGGCCACTGCCGAAAAGACACATGTAAACGGCAGAGGTAAAGCAGTGTGCCCTACACTGCTTTTTCTGTGTGCATGTGCCCTTTCTGTGCCCCCTTGACAGTTACCGGCCAAGGCCTTCAGCAACAAGGCCAGGAAAGTGCCTCTTCAGTCTTTTTTTTCCAACTGCTCTTGTGTTGGTGGATGCATCGCGGGGGGTATACCCAGCCACCATGGAGCTTATGATCCACCTGGATCGCAGTTGGTAACTTGGAGAGACTTCAGCTCAGTCCCATAGTGCTGCTGTCCTAGGTAAGCATGGCCTTAGGTGTGCCACTGTGATGCAATGTTTCCCTCTGGGAAAGGACACACGCAGAAAGACAAAGCCTGGGTCAGTCTTGGTCTTTTCACATGTTGCCTTGGTGTAGCTCTCCAGTCTCCCTCCCTTCAGGTGTAGTAAATGTACGTAGGTGAGGGTAGTAAATGTATGAAGGTCAGGGCAGCAATTAGTTAAGTTACTTCCGTCCCTCATCCCTTAGGTCCACTGCTGAATGGGCACATGTACAGAGAAAAGGCAAAGGTAAGGCAGACTAATAGTGATATCAGCAGTCTGAGTGGGCAGCCAGCAGAGGTATGGGACACTTCAGATAACCACAAGCTGGAGCTCCATGCCTGTCCTTGTCATATTAGTGGAGCGGCAGTGCTTACCCTGCTTTTACTCTTTACATGTGCCCTTTCTGTGGCCCCTTGTCAGTGTCCACCCATGCAGTATTTTGGGTAAGGTAAGAATGTATCTTCTGCTGTTCTGGGAATCACTGGAAAGTGGTGCAGCTCTCCACTCAGTCTCCCTCCCTTCAGGTGTAGTAAATGGATGTAGGTCAGGGCAAGAGGGTTTACATTACCCCCCCCCCTTTCAGTCCTTGTGGACATTGCAAAAGGACACACGTAAATGGAAAAAGGAGAGGTAAGGCAGAGTGCTGGCATTGCATGCAATCAGGAGTCATTGCTGCTACAAGCAGTCTGAGTGGGTAGCCAGCACAGCTATAGGACACTTCAGACGCCCACGACTTGAAGCCCCATGCCTGTACTTGGCATTAGTGGAGTGGCAGTCCTTACTCTTTTTTCTGTTTACACGTGCCCTTTCTGTGCCCCCTTGTCAGTGTGTGTAATTCGCTGTTTTCACGGGCAGTAGGTATGTACCTCTGCAGCGTCATCACCACTTATGTACCTAATACAAAGAATACTGCTCCTGTGGATAGGATGTAAGATTTGGATGGGATAACCAGGTAATGCATATGATAAACATACATATGTAGTCTTCCACTACATCTGCCAAACACCAGTAGTAATCTGTTTGCATTTTCTTTCCTCTGCAGGTTTGTCCACCTTCCGACACTGACATGGCTTCACGACCAGGAGAACGACAAATGACAGTGTGGGTACATTCACTGGGCTGCTAGTCATGCCTCCGAAACTGAAAATTGGTACAACTTGAGCTTCCCCACATCCACTGCGAAGGTATACTGGATTGCAAGAAGAGGTATGCATTGGAGCAGAGTACTGCAGTTATTGGAAGAGAAGTGTTCCATCTACCCTGAGCCTGACATTCTTGTGCTTCACACTGGAGGGAATGATGTCATCAGTAAACCACTCGGAAGGCTACTGTTTCAAATCACAGCAATTTTAAACACCTGCAGTCTTGGTGGCCACATTGTCATTTTCTGTGGTCTGATATAAATCCTTGACAGATAAGGAAAACAGCAAACAGTCAATGGGCAGCTCACAAGGCCAGACGTTTACAGAATGGGTTCATACATAGCTTGATGCACAGGGTCGGTGGATCTACAATCTGCCATGACAGCATCACCGCGGAAGATGTTCACCTGTTCAGAAGGGATGACTTTCACCTAACTGAGGAGGGCATTGCATTCTTCCTGACTGACCTCCACAATGACGTGAGAAGAGCTATGCAGGATTGGTAACACGCAGCTTATGAGAAGAATGGAAAACACCCATGACCAAGTACGATCAGTAAAGTAAGTAAAACTCTTATGAAATGTGTTGTGTAAATTATATTTTTCTGAGTCTGGTGAATAACTGTGGTAAGAAACTGGTGAGGATGCTGAGCAAGAACTGTTTCAGGAAAGTGCTACCACGTACAATCTAATGTCAGTGACCATCCTGCAATATTCCTTTTTTTAGTCTGCTGTTATCAGGCATGTGTAGAGTTTAGATGACAGGAAGGGCTTACTAATACAGAACTTGATCCCTTAGGTCCATTGCTGAATGGACACATGTAAAGAGAAAAGGCATAGGTAAGACAGACTGCTGACACTGAAGGAGGTTGTGAGACTGCAATGGTATCAGCTGCCTGAGTGGGTAAGCCAGCACAGCTATCAGACAGATGAGATGGCCTTGCCTGCCACTGAAGTTCCATGCCTGTCCTGGGTTCATTAGTGGAGTGGCAGTCCTTACCTTGCTTTTTCTCGTTACAAGTACCCATTCAGCAGTATGTTGGCTACACGAAGAACATGTATATTTACAATCATGTGTGTCTACATGGTAAAACAACTGCTTCTGAATGCTGTACACATGTACAGATATCAGTTTTGTTAGGACTCAGATTTTGGTAATTATGATTTTTTTCATATTTTGGTAAATACCTCATTTTGAAGACAGTATTGATGGTCCCAACCTGGTAAAAGAAAGTACAGTTTTGTACCCATCATAAATGTAGATGTTCGAGTGTATACACTGCTGTCTTGGTCCGGCGTCAGTTGCTGTCGTTTCTTCCCTGATGTCAGTGCGCCAGGGGTATACAAGATGCAGCCGATGCCATTTTGTTCAGTTTTTCTTGCCCCAGATGTCAGGTGCCCCCAAACAGGTAGGCAAAGCAAATTGCTAATAAAACATGCATAAGAAAAGCAATCAAATACTTTGTTACCAGCAAATACTTCCCATAGGCAGCAAAGGATAGAATACTAGGGTAAGTAACAGCAAGTAAGAGGGGAAGGAGGGAGGGTAACCTGGACTGCAGCAGTGTTTACACTCGAACATCTACATTTATGGTAGGTACAAAACTGTACTATGTTCGTGTTACACTGCTGCAGTCATCACACTTGGGTAGAATCCCAAAGCAGAGGTAGGGTGGCTGGTTCTATAAGGCATTAGGGGTGGCTATAAGGCCCAGCAGAATTGCAGTGGCAAAGCCAGCTCTGGATTTAGAGTAAAGAGGCAGATGGTAATGCTTGGTGAAGGTATGTACAGAACTCCAAGTTGCTGCTTCCAAAATGTCCTTGGGTAGGTACTCCAAGTGGCTGTTGCCCTGGTGGAATGAGACCTAATGTTGTTAGGTGCAGTTTTCCCATGATGTGTATAGCAGAAACGTATGCAATGACCTATCCATTTTGAAATGGTCTGTTTTGAAATGGCTTTTCCCTGTGTTCCTGCAGCATATGATACAAACAATTGCTCAGTTTTTCTGAAAGCTTTAGTTTTGTCCAAGTAGAAGCGTAACTGCCTGTGTATGTCCTAGGAATGCAGCAATCTCTCCCCTTTATTCTGTGGGTTTGGATAAAAAGTTGGCAAGTGAATAGTTTGGTTTAGAACCACACTTGATACCACCTTTGGCATAAAAGTAGGGTTTGTTCTTAAAGACACCCTGTCTTGGTGGAATATGATGAAAGGTTCCACTGCCATTAGTGCCTGTAATTCTGAAATTCTTCGTGCTGAGGTTATTGCCAGGTGCAGAGCAGTTTTCCAAGAGACATATTTTAAGTCTGCTGAGTTAGCTGGCTCAAAAGGAGGTAAAGTTAATTTCTCCAAGACAAAGTTGAGGTCCCAAGTTGGAGTTGGTGCTCTACGGGGCGGTCTTATGTTTTTAGCCCCTCTGAGGTACTGTTTTACCAAAGGATGAGAAAAAAATGGTGGATCTGTGTTGTAATGAGCAGAGATGGCAGAGGCATGGATCTTAATGGATGAAAAGGCGAGGCCCTTGTCCAGCATCTCAGTCAAGTATTGTAGTATCCGAGGAATATTTGCGACAAGAGGGTCAAGGTTGTGAGAACCTGGTTCCAGGCACAGAATCTCTTCCATTTATCCAAATAGGCTTTCGTGGTGCTAGGCCTTCTGGCCTCCAGAATGACATCCATAGCAGCTTTGGAGAGAGGCATTGTTTGCTTGACTAAGGAATCTTCCATGCAGCCAGGTTTAAAGTCTTGAGCTGGCCGTGAAGTATCAGATTGTTTTGCTGAGTCAGAAGTTGTGAGATTTGAGGCAAAATCCATGGTGGTCCTTGTGCTACGTTCTTTAAGAGTGGGTACCAGTGCTGGCGTGGCCAGTCTGGGGCAATCAGGATCATCTTTGGCCTTTCTTGTCTGGCTTTTATGAGTACCTTTGAAAGGAGAGGCAGTGGTGGGAAAGCGTATACTTGTAGGTTTTTCCAGCTGAATGAGAGGGCATCCACTTTCCATGCTTATGGGTGGTAAGTCCTTGTGCAGAATTTCTGTAGCTGGCAATTCATTGGGGATGCGAACAGATCTATGTCCGGGTACCACCATTTCTGTGTTATCATCCTGAACATTTGTGGATGTAATTTCCACTCATGCGGATCCATGATGCTTCTGCTTAAGTCGTCTGCTAGTGTGTTTTTCTCTCCTGGCAGGAATTTCGCTTGCAGATGAACTTGATAGGTTATAGCTGTATTCCACAAGGTCATGGCTTGTCTGCATAGTGGATATGAATGAGTGCCCCCTTGTTTATGTACCACATAACTGTGGTGTTGTCTGTCTTTAGAAGTAGTTGTCCTGGATGCAGAAGGTCCTTGAAAGCTATAAGGGCATTTTGTACAGCTAGCATCTCTTTTTGATTGATGTGAAGATGCCTTTGTTCTGCGGGCCACTTACCCTGAATACATTTTCCTGCCATGTGTGCTCCTCAGGCATAATCCGAAGCATCTGTTGTCAGTGTTTGCCTGACTGTGGGTTGAGTGAAAGGCTGCCCTTGTTGAGGTGACAGGCTTGAGCCCACCATCGAAACTCCTGTTGAAGGCAAGGAATAAGTGGTATTACTGTTTCCAAACTGTGACAGTGTTGAGACCAGACACTCTTTAGGTACCACTGTAGTTTCCTCATATGCAGTTTTGCATATGGAATTAGTAGTATGCAAGATGCCATGTAACCCAAGGCCTGCAGAATTTTTCTTGCAGGGTGTTGAGTTTTTGTTGCCATCAATTGGAAATATTGAGTCAGTTGTCCTTGCTTGTCTGGTGTGAGATAAGCCATCTGGGCCGTTGTATTTAAGCTGGCACCCAGGAATATTATCTCTTGTGAGGGCACTAGTTTTGATTTCTTTTAGTTTACTGTGTACCCTAGGCAAATTAGCAGTCTTTTTACAAATGCCAGATGCTTTAGAAGAATGTCTTTGCTCTCTGCTTGAATAAGGCAGTCATCCAAATATGGGTAAATTTGAATTTCTTTTTGTCTGCAAAATGCAATTACTGGTGCCAGGCATTTTGTAAAGATCCTAGGCGTAGTAGATAAGCCAAGGGGCAGTGCAGAGAATTGGTAGTGCATTGAACCTGCTAAGAATCTGAGGTATCTTCTGCAATTCTGTCTGATAGGGACATGCAGGTATGCCTCCTTGAGGTCCAATGTTACGAGCCAAGCTTTCTTGCCCAGCATGGGAATAAGCTGCTGTAGTGTCAACATTTTGAATTTTGGAACATCCAGGTAAGTATTTAGAGAAGAAAGATCCAGAATGGGCCTCTAGGCTTTGTCCTTTCTGGGAACCAGAAAGAGTCTTGAGTAAAATCCTTGTCCTTGCTCCTGTGTTGGTACCTTTTGAAAAGTTCTCATGTCCATGAGTGCTGTAATTTGCCTTTGAGCCTCTGCCCATTGATTTGGTGGCAGATTTGGCATTCCTTTTAACCTTGGCAGAGGTGTGAAAGTGGAACCTGTAACCGTGAGATACAATATTGAGAACCCATTTGTCCTGGGTGATTATTTGCCAATTGTGACTGAAAAGTGCCAGTTTTCCTCCCAAGGGGGCTGCCAAGAGAGATGTTTGGCAGTTGTAGTGGGAAGTCACTGGGTCTGCTTTTTATAAGGTTGAGGCCCGTCTTCCCCTTCTTTCTGGGTTGAAGCACCCCATTGTAGAGGCCTGTAAGTACCTTGTGGCTAACCTCTGCCTCTTGGACATCTGTATCTTCCCCTTTGAGGCCTGTCTGAAAATGGAAAGGACCAATTCTTTGTTGGCCAATTTCTGCTAAATTGAGGAGGCTGAACCTGTAAGAAATCCTTCATCGTTTGCTTAGATTTTGCTTTATCCTCCATTTTCTTTAATACCTCTTCTGCCTTAACTCCAAATAAAACATCCTGCTGCAAAGGTGCATCCAATAAGTTTGCTTTAACATGATCTGGTAAGGTCTGTTCTTTTAACCAAGCATGTCTTCTAATGACAGACCCTGTAACTGCTGCTCTACAGGAGGCCTCTAAAGAATCAAAACTACATTGCAAAGTATGTTTTCCCACTTGTTCAGCTGCATGCAATAAATCCTGTATTTCCTTATAGTTAGGAAGATCTGAATTTGGAAGCATTTTTTGTTTCAACTGAGACATCAAATAATGCTGATATTTAAGCATGTGAAACTGACAATTTAGTGCTCTCATTGCTAAAGTTGCAGATGTGTATACTTTCTTTCCCCATCTGTCTAATGTTCTGGAATCTCTGTCAGAGGGGACTGGATCTTTTGCTGTAGAGGCCTTTACCCCTTTGGGACCCTGGGAAATAGTTTCAGGGTCAGCAACAGGGCTTTTATAAAGGAATTTGTGAGAATCAGGGACTCTAATATCTGTCTGGCTTAACTGGAGCTGGAGGTAAAGAATCAGGATTTAAGCTGGATTCAGCATACACATCATCCACAATATCTAACACTGGTGGAATAGCAAGGGGTCTGTGTTGAAGTAATAAAAGGAAATCTCCGAGCCTTTTCTTGGATTCTGAGTAATCCTGGCTCTCCCAAAGGAAATGCTCCGGCATGGTATGTAAGGTTTCCCCAAAGGAGTAGTCCCCTGGTGGAGAGGCTGAAGGAATAGATTCCTCAGCATCAGAGTCCTCATAAGGGGGTAAAGAGTATCCTTGGTCTGAGGATGAATCTGAGGAAATGGACACCTGGTTGGGATGAGTCAGTCTGCATCCTGTCTAGGCCTTTTATCAGGAGGAGGGTGGGACCCCCTGATCAGAGTAATAAGGTCTTCGGCCATTTTGAGCATCTGTTTCTTAGGCATGGAGGCCTGTTGCTGGTGAATGCTGAAGTTGTTTCTTTGTTTTAGATTTAGCAGAAGATTTAATGGTTAACTGAGTAGGCCTGAAAACACCCTCTGAAGTTGCGGGTTTTTCAGCTACTCCGGAGCCCTCTGAAGGGTTAGTCTCGGTAGCTCTCAAGTCTGGTGTATCCGAAGGCCCAGCCATCTCCACGTGGGAGTCAGAGGTGGCCTGTGGTTCTAAAGAAGTGGTCATCAGGGGCTGCGAAGGCGCCTCGCTGAAAACCGAAGAACTGGCGACTGGCCTAGAAGAGGCTTTGTCGTCAGTTTTGGGCCTCGGATGCCTGTCCTTGTCTTTGCGCTTTTTGTGTATTCCGGTTGTCGATAGTTCAGACGGCATGGTGTAATTGAATTTTCTGCCAAAATAATGTCGGGCAAAATCAAACCGACGTTTAATAGTGCGCTTGTTAAACCTAGCACAAAACCGCCACCAGTGACGTTGTGGTCTGGGCTTAGGCATGGGATACAATAGGAATGGAAATCCTTATGAGGTATTTGCTTCCCACAAGAAATACAATTATTAACTTTTACTGATATCGGTCTGAGGCAAGAAAAAGTTTCCTCAACAGGGTACTTAGCCTTTGTAGAAGACTTCGGTTCTGGATTCGGAATGAAAATCTCAGGAGTCGGCCGACCAGCACTTGCTAACTGCTTTTGCATCGCGCACTGCGCGGCAAGAAAGACTGAAGAAAATGGTGTCGGCTGCATCTTATATACCCCTGGCGCACTGACGTCAGGGAAGAAGCAACAGCAACCGACGCCGGACCAAGACTTTGGAACTCGGGCCGACTGCGGGACCGCCTGACGGCAGGATAACCAAAGTGTGATGACTGCAGCAGTGTAACACGATGAACATCTGTCCCTGTAGGTCTGAAGAAGTTGGGAGTATTTTCTCTTATGATAGTGCTCACAGTAATAGAGTTTTTGTGTTCCTGAAGCCGATTCATATTTTCTTTTGCCATGGTAAAAGAACTGTCCCTCTATGTTGTACACATGTACGGACATCAAAGTTTGTTTCGGACTTAGGTTATGGAAATTATGATTTTTTTTTAAATATTTTGGTAAATAACTTTGCAAGGGAGCATGTCAGTGTGCCAAGTAATACCCAATTTTGAAGACAGTGTTACTCCTTACAACATGGTAAAAGAACTTTGTCTGTGCACTGTACACATGCACAGATATCACAGTTTTAGTCTCGTATGATTATGAAAATTATACATTTCCAATACTTCTCATTATTATGCCCATATCTTTGCAAGGGAGCATGGTGATGACAAATGATGCATCATTTTGAAGCTGACATTTAGACGCACAACTTCTATACTGATATGTAGGCTATATCTGTTACAGGTGATGAGACATTATGCTTTATCAATCAATTATTATATTAATCATATTTCTGAGTATGTCTCCATAAAGGAGCATCACACAGTAATGGTAAAGGTATCATTTTACAGCTGACATTCATACTAACAAATTAAATACAAATTGTATGGGTCTACATGGTACACTGACCAAGATATTGTGCTTTACTTTTCCAAAAAGGTAAAAAAATATGCACAATATCAACATTCCTTGCCAAATATTTAATAATGACTGATATGCAGTATCAACATTTACACTGTTGGAAAGCTCCGTGTCTGCTGAACAACTTTCGCGTTTACATTTTTAGTCTAGCTCTTATAGTTAAAGAGTTATGAACATTTGTTTTTTGTATGGTATTACAAATGGATTTTCTGAATTTGAGCTCTGGCTGCACTGTTCCTATGGTGGAATTAAGCAGGCAGCTTTTTCTGAGCTGCTCCGTAGTGAATGAATTGAGAAAAGTTTAAGAGTAGACACATTTAGTTTTCTGTTTCTTTTCAACACAGTTATTTATGGAGTCAGCAGCATCCCCAGGGATGGGCACAACATTCTGATCATACAGTGGAGTCTTCCCTGTTCTCTCTCCCAGGACTGATGCGACAAGACAGTCTCTCTCCCTTGCCCATGGAGGTGACCCCAGCCACCAGTGAGGATATGGTTAAACCCTGGTCCATAGTGGCTGTAGGTGCTAAATTACAGGCACCTGGGATAAAAGGGTGGTCTGAGGAACAAGCTAGACAGAGTCATCCACCTGTGGCTGAGACAAACTGCTAGCCTGCTGTGGTGGCAAAGGCTGTTTGCTTAACTTTTTCTTTTTGTGTCTGGAAGGGCAGACATTGGGACCCCCATAAACACATCCACGGTCAAACCAAATGAAAATGGTGCCTCTGTTCCAGGGAAGCGATGTGGCAAAAAAATGATAAACATGTCACTAATGCAAAAATGCAGTAAAACCCACTTGAACACTTTGCCAACCCCAAAAAACAAACTTTCACCACAGAAAAACAAATGGTTTTCTATTACTTTAAACTGACGGGGAAAAAGTGCAGTCCTGTTTAAGAGGACAGTTCAGTTTCGTGACAGTCCATTAAAACCAAACTCCTAGCTTAAAATAACTTAAAATTTTTTTTTTATTGTACTTTCCTATTTTGGAATGTGGAAGTTTTCCACAAAGGGATCTTACCTGCCAAGCTAGGGAACAGCACAAGCTGACCATCGACCCTTAAAAGCCTGCAACGGAGTGCGCTCTTCAACAGCAGGAAAGAGGTGGGAGAGTTTAGTACCCTAAATCTGTCTTTTTAGTCAGCTCAGCTCGATCCAACGGTTTGGACGCATGGAAGGTTTCCTGAAGCTTTGGAAGCTGGCTGTTTTCTTCTTGACAGAATACAATCCATATAAGGTAAGGATACCGCAGCAGTGATCAATATGAATACCAGCTTTCTACCTTAATGTTCTAGGACTGACTTCTGCCCTCTAAAACAGAATCACCATGCTATGTTACAGTGTTGTGTGCATACATACACACACATTATATTTTTATATATATATATATATATATATATATATATATATATATATATATATATATATATATATATATATACACACACAAACACACATACTTTATATAAATGTATATAAATATATATATACATAAATACAGTCTTTCTTTGAATAAGTAAAACGTACTCTGTCAATTTCTGCAACATTTCCATCAATTTCATCAAGAATCTTCTCCAAGTACTCTCTACATTTGCATAAGTAAAATTTATAGTCATTCTGCTCTTCTGCCACATCATCACCATGCTCAGTATTTTCTGCTTTTCTCTGAAATATCTGAAAAAAAGAAAAAAAAAGTTAGCCATTTTTAATCTACTTATATACAGTTGATACAGTATACTACTTTAATGAAGTGGATACATTAATGACCAGAGTTCAGCCTTCTGCTGATGATACAATTAATTTGGACTGCCAACAGGTAACTAGAATGGTTAAATTACAAATTTCATGTTTTATGTTATTACCATATTAATACCAAACGGACTCTCCAACACTTGTACAGCTGGAATATCCTGCAATCTCAGAATTTGACTATTCTTCTCTGAAGCTCTCACTAATAGGTGCATCCGCCCTAGACTGTACACAGACATTACACACCACCACAGCCTATTCTCTAATCCAGTCAATTCACCTCAGCCAATGAATATGCAAATGTACCAAAATCCGAGAGAAAACAATGAAGTATATCAGTAAGCATTACAAAGATATACCATTGTCAGACATAAGGGAACTTAACAGTCAAGAGATACAGGAGCTTCCAAACATAAGGGGATTGTAAAAGGAAACCCATGATCCACAAAGGAGAGTTTCCTTAAGACTCCTCTTGAAAGTGTATAACTGAGAAGAATCACAAGCAAAAAAAAAACTTTCAAAAGAAATGTGGGATGGGCTTAAGGGACTCGTCCTAAATCTCCAAGATCCTCTGGAAAGAGGTCATGGTTAACAAGAAAAGCATTTTTTGAACATCAAATTAACAGGTTATCAAACCAGTGGGTTTAAATAGGATTATCTTCTCTTTCGGCTGTTCCTGTTAGGGGTCGCCACAGCGGATCATCTGTTTCTATTTCTTCTTGTCCTCTGCATATTGCTCTGTCACACTAACCACATGCATGTCCTCTCTCACCACGTCCATAAACCTTATCTTAGGCCTTCCTCTTTTCCTCTTACCTGGCAGCTCCATCCTTAGCATCCTTTTCCGAATATACCCATCATCCTCCCTCAGCACATGTCCAAACCAATGCAATCTCGCCTCCCTGACCATCTCCAAATTGTCCAACCTGAGCTGACCCACTAAATATACTGACTCCTAATCCTGTTCATCCTTGTCACACCCAGTGCAAATCTTAACATAGTTAACTCTGCCACTTCCAGGTCTGACTCCTACCTTTTTGTCAATGCCACCGTCTCCAACCCATACAACATAGCTGGTCTCACTACCCTCTTGTAGACCTTCCCTTTCATTCTTACTGGTACCAGTCTGTCACAAATCACTTGACACTCTTCTCCACCCATTCCACCCTGTCTGTACTCTCTTCTTCACCTCTCTTCCACACTCACCATTACTATGAACTGTTGATCCCAAGTACTTAAACTCATCCACCTTCGCCAACTCTTCTCCCTGCATCCTCACCATTCCTCTATCCTCCCTTTCATTCACACACACATTCTGTCTTAGTCCTGCTGACCCACATTCCTCTCCTCTCTAGAGCATATCTCCACCTCTCCAGGGTATCCTCAATCTGGTCCCTACTCTCATTACATATCACAATATCATCTGCAAACATCATAGTCCACGGGGACTCCTGTCTGATCTTGTCTGTCAACCTGTCCATCACCATTACAAATAAGAAAGGACTCAGAGCTGATCCTTGATGTAATCCCACCTCCACCTTAAACAATCTGTCACTCCCACTGCAGACTTCACCACTGTCACACTACCCTCATACATATCCTGTACCACTCTTACATACTTCTCTGCCACTCCTGACTTCCTCAAACAATACCACAACTCCTCTCTAGACACCCTATCATATGCTTTCTCCAAATCCACAGACACACAATGCAACTCCTTCTGACCTTCTCTATATTTCTCCATCAACACTCTCACAGCAATCTGTAGTGCTCTTTCCCGGCATGAAACCATACTGCTGATCGCTAATCATCACCTCCCTTCTTAACCTAGCTTCCACTACTCTTTCCCATAACTTCAAGCTGTGAATGATCAGTTTTATCACTTTGTAGTTACTACAACTCTGCACATCACCCTTATTCTTAAAAATAGGTATCAAAACACTTTCTCCACTCCTCAGGCATCCTCTGACTTTCCAAGATTTCATTAAACAATCTGGTTAAGAACTCCCATTTCACCTAAGCACCTCCATGCTTCCAACGGACCAACAGCCTTTCCATTCTTCATCTTCTTGAAAGCTGTCCATACTTCCTACATGCTGTTTCACTTCCTGATTCACTATCCCCACATCATCCAAACCTTCTCTCTCTCTCTCATGCTCTTCATTCATCAGCCCCTCAAAGTACTCTTTCCATCTGCTCAACACACTCTCCTCGCTTGTGAGTACATTTCCCCCTCTATCCTTTATCACCCTTACCTGCTGCACATCTTTTCCAGCTCTGTCCCTCTGTCTAGCTAATCGGTACAGGTCCTTTCCTCCCTCTTTAGTGTCCATCCTTTCATACAACTCTCCATATGCCTTATCCTACGCCACCTCTCTTTGGCATGTTCCTCATCTCATACTCCTGTCTATTTTCATCTCTCTGACAATCCCACTTCTTCGCCAGCCTCTTCCTCTGTATACTCTCCTGTTCTTCCTCATTCCACCACCAGGTTTCCTTGTCCTCCTTCCTCTATCCAGATGTCACACCAAGCACCTTTCTAGCTGTCTCCCTTACCATCTCTGCTGTAGTTACCCAGCTATTCGGTAACTCTTCATTATCCCCCAGTGACTGTTTTAACTCTTCCCTGAACTCCATCTCACAATCACCCTTTTTCAACTTCCACCATTTGATCCTTGGAATTGCTCTCACACTTGTCCTACTCTTCTTGATCACCATCATCATCCTACAGACCACCATTCTATGCTGCCTAATTACACTTTCCCCTGTCACCACTTTACAGTCTCCAATCTCCTTCAGACTGGCCCTCCTGCATAGGATATAATCCACCTGTATGCATCTAAATAAAATAAATAGCATAATCAAGAAATCCAAGTCACAAGAAAGGCAGCTTTTCTTAAAAGATGAATGGAGATGCAGAGTCTCTTAGGAAATGCTTCCCTCAAACACTACCAGCCCTTCCAAAACAGGAACAGTTGGTAGAAAGTACCAACAACTGGGCAATCGACAGCCCAAACCATTCAAGATATTTGAAATACATTAGCAGTGCTTACGTTCTGCAAGGAAGAGGCAACAGGATCTCTCTTCCATGTAAAAGTTGGTCAGCTACACAAGAAAGCTTCCTGACAACAATGTGACTGCTGATGAAACTGTACTTCCAGTCATGTGTCATACCAATCAGGAGTGGCCACAAAACTAGCTTCGCTACTACAGCAATAAAAGGACGAGAGAATGGCACACAGCTCCAACTAGATGTGGTGGAGCCTGCCCTCTGCAGTGATGACCACTTCCCCCAAATTGGAAAAGTCAAGAGAGGCTCTCCATTTTGCTAGCAAAGTTTTTCACCCAAGACCCACTCAAGCATCCGCCTGCAGGACAGTATTGTTGTGTAAGAACTTACATAACTTAACATGTCCTTCTCTTCTATATGCTGCTGTACCCATAACACAAGGAAGTTTGCCTCTGGTGAACTTTCGTATGTCCAGGCATTATACAAAAGTTAGATGCTACTTCTAGGGTGCAAGTGACATCCTGCATCTTTCCCTGCAGACGTCAGTCATAAATGGACATCGGGTATAAAGCGAACATCAGGATGCACCCTCCTCAGAACTGACACCGGAATCAGCGACTACAGAGTGGGTACTCCAAGAGTCAGGCAAGTGTGAAGGGGAAGGCTAGGTGGGAAACTATACAGCAGCATATAGAAGAGAAGGACATCTAAAGTTATGGTAAGTTCTTACACAACAATACTATGTCCTTCTATTCATATGCTGCTGTATCCATAACACAAGGGAGAGTGCAAAAGCTCCCGTACTAAGAAAAGGGTGGAGGACCAGAAGCACTTTCCAAAAACCTATGAAGAATGGCTCTGGCAAATCCTGCTCTGGCTCCAGAAACAATGTCCAATTTGTAGTGCTTAGTGAGTGTGTGTACAGAGGACCATGTAGCTGCATCCAGAATAGCAGCTGTGTCCAAAACCTTTAAAAAATGCCCCTGAGGAGGACACTACCCTAGTGCAGTGTGCCCCTATTGGAGAGGGGAGCATTCTGCCATCGGCTGTGTAACAGAAAGATATGGTTTTAGATATCTAAGAGGATATGGTTTGCTTGGAAACAGGGTGCCCCAGGGCTTTCGAGTGGTATGAGATGAAGAGCCTGTCTGATTTTTGGATGGGTTTGGTCTTGGACAAATATCTGAACTGTGCGTGAAAATCTAAGGAGTGAAGGATCCTTTCTGCCAGGTTTTGTGGAGAGGGGAAAAAAGTTGGCAGGCTGATGGCCTGGTTCAAGGACAGTTCATTGACCACTTTAGGCATGACGATTGAGTTGGTATGTAAACATACCATGTCCTTGTGGAAGACAGTAAAAGAGGGAGAGGCCGTAAGAGCTTGAAGTTCCAAAACCCTTCTGGCTGAAGTGATAGCCGCCAAGAGTATAGTTTTCCAAGTGCAGTGTTGGAGTGAGCAGCCTTTGGGTGGTACAAAGGTTGGGAGAATCAATTTTTCCTGAACAGAATTTAGATTCCAAGGAGGTGGAATGGGCTTCCTTGGGGGCCGGAAATGGTAGTGTCCCCTTTCAAGAAAAGTTTAACTTCTAACCTGGAAGCCAAAGGTGGCATCAGTGACAGGCATTCTGAGATGGCAGATAAATGTGTTTTAATGCAGGAGTAGGATAGTCCAGACGTCATTCAAATCACACAGATAGGGCAAGACCACTGGGGGTTCTGCCATCAGTGGTTGTAAGTTGTTTTTTCTGACACCATACAGAAAATCTCTAACACTTAGGTAAGATTTCCTGGTAGTTGGTTTCCTAGCCTCCTGCAAAACCTGAATGACATCCTCTGTGTACAGGTGTCTGAAGAGAATCAGTGCCCTATCACCCACAGTGTAAGGTTGACTGTGGACAGTTGGGGGTGTAAGAGTGTTTCCTTCTCCTGTGTGAGCATGTCCATTCAGTGGGGTAAACTTGTGGCGATTGCCCTTGGCTAGATGTAGTAATAAGGGGAAACAATGCTGCCTTGGCCAACAGGGAGCCACCAGCAAGATCTGAGGCTGTCTCTTCTGAATTTTCAGTGGGACTCTTTGTATGAGAGGGAAGGGGGATGCATAAGCGTACATCCCCTTCCAGGGAATTGAGAGCATCCACCCTCCATGTTTCTGGATGTGGTGCCCTCCAGCAGATGGTTTCACACTGTTCATGGGGGAGGCAGACAGATCCACATCTGGCATTCTCCATTGATGGACCAGGTCCAGAAACACATCCCTGTTCAGCATCCACTCGTGAGACATGGTCATGGTCTTGCTTAATGAATCTGCCATCACATTGTCTGCAGATGGGATGTATACCACTTGGAGGATGATCCGTCTATCCAGGGCAATTTCTCAAGCCTACAGAGCCAGCCTTCACAGGAGGAAGGACCTTGCCCCACACTCCTCATGTTCACAGCACAGTGGTATTGTCTGTGTACCACCTCAGGGTGCCTGGATGAAGCTGATCTTTGAAGATTAGTATGGCCAGTATCAAGGCTCTCATTTCCTTGGTAGTGATGTGGTCTTTCTGTTGAGTGAGGGTACATGAGTTCTTCACTTTCCATTCCCCTAAGGTTGCAACCCCATCCTGTGTTTCAGGAGTCTGTGAAGAGGTCCTGGTTAGGGGGGCATGGGTTGTAAAGGCAGGCCTGGGTTTGCCTGAATCTTGTTTAGCCACCAATTCAGATCCCTGACAAGACATGGAAGCATGAGGACCACGAACTCTAGAGGATGTAGATGTTGCTTCCAGATTGTTCGCAAGTACCACTGGAACTTCCTCATGTGAAGCCTTGTCAGAAGTACCATGGGGATGATAGAGGCCATGAATCCCAGGATTCTGAGAAACTCCCTGGCTGAAATGTATTCCCTGAAGTAAGGAACAAGTATCAAATTTTTTCTGGGGGAAGGCAGGCCATCATTTTCTCTTTCAAAATCCAACATCCCTGAAACACCTGATGCTGTGAGGGTACTAAGGATAACCTTTTGAGATTTATGGTGAATCTCAGATTTGTCAAGAGGGAGATGGTGAAGTCCAGGTGATGCAGGCCCGTAGTACTTGATGTAGCCTGAATGAGAATATTGTCCAAGTAGGGGAAAAGTTGTGCTCCCTTTGTCCTGGCAAAGGCCATGACTGAAGCCAGACATTTTCTAACTACTCTTGGGGTCATAGAGAGACCAAATGGTAAAGCACAGAACGAAAGTGTGCAGAACCACTGAGAAGCGGAGGAATTTTCTGTAGAGGGGATGGATTGGGATGTGTAAGTAGGCATTCTTTATATCCAAGGACACTAAGAAGCTCCAACAAATACTACAGGTGATGTTGGTTGTGTTCTTGGCCTAAGCAAAACTGGCAGAACTCATGCAAATCCTTATGTGAATTTGCCTTCCACACCTACACTTGCCCTTTCTACCTGACATGAACCCAAAGTGGTAGCAAGCAAATAAAACCCACCCCATGGGGATGCTTATCTGAAGTCGGACGGTGCAAAATCACTTTTCTGAAGGAGCAATGACTGGAGCTGGCAGTCACATAGGAGGCAGAAAAGTTCTGAGGAGGGTGCGTGCTGACATCCACTTTATAGCAGACATCCGTTTACGACAGACGTCGCACGCACCCTAGTGGTAGCATCTAACTTTTGTATAATGACCGGACGTATGAGAGTTCAATAAGGCAAACTCCCTTGTGTTATGTATACAGCAGCATATGAATAGAAGGACATTAGGCACTTTAAACCTGAAGATGGTGAGGACTGTCCACCAGTCCAGAGCCTGGTAGTGTCCAACACCAAGACAAAATCAAAATGCTGTACGTTTGTAGTTACTGGCACCTCACAGCCCAAAGCAGAATACATATTCTTACATGTGTACAAAGAGGACAGTTAGGCTCAAGGTCATCAAGACCAGAAGGAGATAATGGACTCAGGCCTGAACACTCTGCTGCACCTCACCAAAACTTAAACCTTGGGTATCGTTTCCATTTGAACAACCAAGCCGGCTCCTCACCAGAAGTAAACTTCCAAAATGGGATCAGACTGGTCTCCCAATTTAAGCTGACTTGGAGACAATGCAACCATGGAAGCATCCCCAAGATTATCTTGTCATCCAAGCAAGAGAACAAATAGCTTTAACAAAGGTTAAGCTACAGTAGCAAGTATCCAGGAAAATGCTGGATGCAGGGGATAAAACTACACACAAAAAAGTTGGGTTTACACAAAGTTAACTAAAGGAATATTTATGCAGAGCCCTGAAGATGAAGAGCTACAATGCATTTCCCAACATAACCATTGACGATGTTTGGTTATATACAGCTAAGGAATAGCAGGGCCTCGTAGACATTCACGAGTTAGAACATGGCATTCCAGATATGTTGAGTAAAGTCAAACATGGACACCCTCCTTTACCCTCAGAATCAGAGGCAAAATAATTGGCCTAACTCTGGAAAAACCATACCTGGGAAACAGATTCCAGGACTTACTGAAAGCTTTACATAGATGGTGTCTGACAAGTACTCTTCCTGGGGAGATACCAAAAAGCATAAAGGCATGGTCATTCATTGCCATTTAGGGAAGCTACTGGATCTTTATGTTTCTCTAAATCACAACAAAAAGAATTACCTCTACCCACTCTCACCCATACATGGTAGGGATGGAACTGATGGATTAGTACAGCTTTCTACTTACAAAACTCTGACGGCACTGCTGAAGGCTTGTATGCTGCATGGACACGGACTCTTCATAGCCCTCACCTTGAGATGGTACTGGACAGATTCAGAAGGGTTGCTCAATAAGATCATTTCCACACTAGAAACAGTTCACTTCCTCTTCTTCAGACCTTCAACCAGGATTTGGGTGGAGGGGTCAAAAATGAGCTTTTAAATTAAGACAAATCCAGGATGGCCAGCAAAAGCTCCTCTTTAAAAGCTTAAAGCTTTATCCATGCCTTCTGGCATAAGCACATGTCAGAGCCTGCTGCCCTTAGCATGACAACAGACCGTAGGGACAATAGCCTAGTACCGCCCTAGGAACCTATAGGAAATTCACTCCAGGGATCACTTCTGTGGCTCTGCTCGACAGTGGCACAGAAAAATAATTTTCTTGGGTGGCGAAAGCCAGGGTACCTTCTTGGCTAGGCTTATATAGGCCCTAGGGCCAATAACCTAGTACCTCCATATTAATCAACGAAGTTACAGCATGCCTTAAGATGCTCTATGTGGAAGTCTTGGTGTTTTAATTAGCTCCTCCTTGAGCTCAGACCAAGATAAAGCTTTCCTATTGCCATATTCACTAGGGAGGAATGGAATCTGAATATATACAAGATAGACAGCTGGGAGACCTGGACCAGTGCAACTGATAAAAAGTATTGAGTTGCCCACAATTTCCAATGTTTTAGACTTCTTGTCAGGTAATAAGGAGCTGTGGTTACAGTGTCTTTTGCTGGACAAAGAGGAGAATGCAGATACATGGAAGATATAACAGTGGATCCTCTTCAGCCTAGATCATGAAATAAGACTATTGGGAAAAGAGCATCTTGTTGGATCCATTCCATCCATTCTGCTAGTGTTCTTTGCCTCAAGCTCCTTCAACAAAATCTACAATTTCCCCCTGTGCTCTCTACACCCACAGACAACAGTTTGCAAACTATGAGCTAATAAGGCTGCAGGACATCACGTTACAAATAGGGAAGAGACAACACTGCTTCAAGTTGGTCTACCAAGACCCATTCAAGAAAGGTGGCAATTTGGAAAAGAAGAGAAGAAAGGGAAGCTGCTATCAGACTAGGAAAAAAAATCCACTATTAATACAAGTCCTTAACAACTTCCATACACTATTTCATCCAGTCCATCTGATGAGACTACTGGGACAGAATCCCAAGCTAACTCGGGAGGCATCATAACAGGACCATGTTGCTGCTGCAAAAATGTTTTATCTTCAGAATAGTAGAAATGTATACAGATCTTGTGGAATGAGCTCTTGGTTACATTTGCAATGTTTTACTCCAAGCAGTAAGCAAAGAACATTTAGTCTGAAAACCATACGGCCAGTTATTCTGGAGACCTTCCAACCTAGCCTGCTGGAAGCAAATGATAACTGAGAGTGTGTCTTTTCTTCACAATTTTGCTCTATGAAGGTGAAGCCAGAGTTGTGCAGGATGTCCAAAGTCTATAAAGAATACCCGTCCCTAGAGCGATTAAAGGAATACAAGCAGTTGGATAGGATGGTTTAGATTTGGCTTTACTGCTATCTTTGTAACACAGGTGGGATAGGTTAGTAGCAATACTCTGTCTGGGGGGTGCTAGGTCTTGTAATTCCAAAATTCGCTCAGCTGAAGTGATGGGCACAAGGACTGTTTTCCATGATAGGAAGTTCATGTTCGGTCTGCAGAAGATGCTCAAATTGGGGCTCTAGTTAATGATTTTACAACAAAGTTCAGATCACAAGCAGATGCAGGGTCTTTTATAGGCAGTCATGAAAGGAGGCCATTTTAAGAAAGGCAGTGAATAGTCTATGGGTTGCCAGAAAGTACAGGTGGAAATCATTAGCAACTTGGAAACAGATGTCAACTGTAACATGCTCATGAAATAACTGAAGCCAGCATCTCTTAAACATTTGGGTATTGGAGCAGAACAAAAATATCTATACTCTATCACACAAGGGGAAATACTTCCACTTCTGCAGGGCCTTATGATTGGATTCTTTTTGGGACACTGAAAATGTGAACCACACTTTGGGGATAATACAGGATCTCTAGCCATCAATGGAATTAGAAAAACCATGTGGTCCACTTGGGATATGCAAATCAGGGAGAAGTTGCTCAGATAGATAAGAACTGGTTGGGGATCTAGAAGCCATCGATGCTTCATTAAGTGAGGTCTTAGAAATGGAAACCAGATTTGCTTGAGTCAGAAGACAGCAATGAGGATGGCTGTGGCTCGCTGCACACCACAACTTTCTGTAGGAACCTACAGATTAGGGGAACTGGGGGAAAGGCATACAGGATCCGCCGAGACTAGAACAAGCATATGAAACTCACGGCCATCAAGCCTCAACCGGCCTCCAAATCAGTACAATTTCAAGTCAAAGAAGCTACTACACTATATTCCTAGTTGCACTGATAGAGACTCTTCATTTTGGAATTTGTGGCCACTGGCTGAGAATGTTAGTTGCACAGCATTCTGTCATGTGTTTCAGACCCCTAGACTAAACCTTCTCTCCGTGACTTGTCACTTGGGAGGGATCAGTGCAAAGCGCCTACAACTATGGTTTGCATACAAGTTTACTGAAGCTTCTTTTGTAGCTGGACAGGGAAGCAAAAAAGTCACAGCAAGGACTGCCCCAGTAGCTGAAGAATTGTTGTGCTACTGTGAGGTTGAAATACCACTACTGAGGCATTATGATTCATCTGCGGAGGTTTTCTGTTAGGTAGCTAGCTTTCCGGGGATGAGTACTGCAATCAGAAAGTGGTGTGAAACTATCACCCTCTGTCAGAGTGTCATGACCTCTGCAAAAGGGATAAGATTTGGTTCATCGTTGCATATGTACCATATCACTGACACTGTACAGCTTGCTTTCCAAGAGAAATTTCTGAAATCCCCACACCACCAGCAGAATTGTGCATCTCCATGATATTCATGTGCCTTGGACCATTCTCCCCTTGCAATCCACCCCCCAACACAGACGCAAGGCATCTGGGGTGACTGCTACTGAAGGCAATGGAAGGATTAAAGGTCTCCCTATTGTTACTGATGGAGAGGTCAACCAACAGTTCAGATGCCATCTGCAAAACTGAGTCACATGCACAAAAGTGTTGAAGATGTCTGACAGTAGGAACCACTGAATGTTGAGTACCAACTGAAGAATTCTAAAATAATCGTACATGAGAAATAATCTTAAGATCAAAGATGGTTACTAGGTTATCAGCTGAAAGGCATTTTAATCCCAGTCAAACTTCTCCTACATTTACAGAAACATTGTTGACAAGTGTCAATACCCCAAGGAATTCTAAGGTTACACTACAGGCTTGTACATCAAGGGGACATGGGTACCAAAACCAGGGGAAAATTTGCAATTTGTCATCCACTGGTACAAATTACTTTGGAATAGAGTTAAAGATGAGCTTTGCTGCACATGGATGAGAAGAGATAGAGGAGGAGTAAACTTGGAAACAAATACCTGTACCTGCAACATGTTCTGTTTAGCTCCTTAGAAAGAATAGTTGTGTAAAATCTTACCATAACCATAGATGTCCTCTTCCATGTTGCAGTATTCTTAGTGTGGGATTCCCCACCTCAGGTGACATGAACGTTGGCTCCTATACAAAAGCTTAAGCCTGGTTACTGTAGGTGTGTGGGACATAGGGCCATAAACCAGGGACCTTAAATGTGATATCTGCATGCACAGACCTCAGAACTTGAAGGCCAGTCAGAGAGTCCCAAAGAGTAACAAGTGATGTCAGCCAGAAGTGTCAGTGTCATATGCTGGCTAATCTGTTCTTAGCCTAGAGTACAGCTTCGTAGTACCTGAGATAAGCCCATAGAACCAAACTACACAGGGTTGAAGGGAGGGAAGGAATACTGCAACATGGAAGAGGAGGACATTTATGGTTATGGTAATATTTTACACAACTATTGTACATCCTTCTATTCCTATGTTGCAGTATTCTTAGTGGGGGAAGAGTACCACAGCTTAAATTGAGGGAAGGGTGGAGGGTAGAAGTGGAAGATTTCAGACAACCCTGCAGGATTGCTCTAGCAAATCCTGCTCTGGCTCTGGAGACGTGGTCCAATTTGTAGTGTTTGGTGAAGGTTTGAATTGTGGACAAGGTGACTGCTTCCAGAATGGGTGTTGTGTCCAGCCCTTTGAGGAAGGCTTTGGAAGTAGCCATGCCTCTGGTAAAGTGAGCTCTCACCCCCTGGGGTTAGTGTTTACCATGGTGCGAGTAGCAGAAGGAAATGGATTTTCTAATCCAACAAGAAATTGTTTGTTTAGAGACTGCCTTGCCCAGAGCCCTTGGGTGGAAGGAAACAAAGTTGGTTAGATTTTCTGAAGGACTTAGATTTTTCTAGGTGGAATCTAAGTTGCCTGTGTACATCCAGGGAAAGTACAGTTGTGTACACCTACCATAAATGTAGATGTTCAAGTGTCTTCACTGTTGCAGTCATAACTGTAGGGTGCTCCTGCCGGCAGGCAGCCCGAGGTCGGCCAGAATCCCAAAGTCTGGGTCCGGCGTCGGCTGTACAAGCTAGTACCCTGACGTCAGTACGCTCTGGTACATAGCCCTCAGCCGACGCCATCTTCTCCAGCCTTTCTTGCCCTAGATGTCAGAAGTCCCCAATAAAACAAAAATGAATCCAACAAGGAAACACAAATACACCACAAAAGAGAAAAAAGAGGGGATAGGAGGGAGGGAAACACCGACTACAACAGTGAAGACACTCGAACATCTACATTTATGGTAGGTGTACACAACTGTACTATGTTCTTCGTGTTTCACGGTTGCAGTCATAACTGTAGGGTGGAATCCCAAAGCAGTGAAGAAGGGGAGGAGGCTTTAGACAGAAGGGGAGGCAAGAATACCCTGCAAAACAGCAGAGGCAAAGCCTGCCCTGGTCTTAGAATACAGAGGGAGATTGTAGTGCTTGGAAAAAGTATGCACAGAACTCCAAGTGGCAGCTTCCAAGATATCCTTGGTAGGAACTCCTCTGAGGAAAGCTGTAGAAGTGGCAGCTGCTCTAGTAGAATGACTTCTAATGGTACCTGGAAACTGTTTCCCATGATGAGTGTAACAAAATCTGATTCCATAAGCAATCCATTTGGAAATAGTCTGTTTAGAAATAGGTTTCCCAAGAGAACTGGAGGCAAAAGAAACAAACAATTGATTAGACTTTCTGAACTCTTTAGTCTTGTCCAGGTAAAATCTTAACTGCCTGTGTACATCCAATGAATGCAAAATCCTTTCCCCTTTATTTTGAGGATTAGGAAAGAAAGTAGGAAGGTGAATTGTCTGATTTAAAGCCACTTTCGAAATCACCTTGGGCATGAAAGTAGGATTGGTCCTCAAGGATACTCTGTCCTGATGGAAAGTAAGGTATGGTTCCACAGCCATGAGAGCTTGTAACTCTGAGACCCTTCTGGCAGAAGTCAATGCTAATAAAAGAACAGTCTTCCAAGATAAAAACGTAATATCTGAAGATGCAGCAGGCTCAAAAGGAGGCAAAGTAAGTTTTTCTAAAACATAATTAAGATCCCAGGCAGGAACAGGAGGGGTCCTGGGAGGCCGCAAATTTTTTGCCCCTCTCAAGAATTGTCTCACCAAAGGATGAGAAAAAACAGGAGGATCAGAAATGAAATGAGCAGAAATAGCAGAAGCATGAATTTTAATGGAAGAAAAGGAAAGTCCTTTAGATAAAAGATCCGAAAGGTAAAGCAAAATAGAAGAGAGATCAGGTACCAGAGGATCCGAGCCTCGGTCCTGCATCCAAATACAAAACCTCTTCCATTTAGAGGCATAGGATTTCCTAGTGCTAGGCCGTCTAGCTTCCAGAAGAACATCCAAAACTTGTTTGGGAAGACTAGAGGAAATCAAATTCCTTTGAAGAGCCAAGCTGCCAGGCAAAGGGTCTTGAGATTGGAATGTAGTAACTGACCCTGATGCTGGGACAGAAGAGAAGGGTTCAGAGGGAGAATCCAAGGAGGCTCCAAGAACAGGTGCTTTAAAGTTGGATACCAAAACTGTCGAGGCCAATTTGGAGCAATCAAGATGAGGAACTTGGGCTTGTCCTGTTTTATCTTCAGTAATACCCGAGGTAGTAGAGGAAGAGGAGGGAAGGCATATCCTGAAAGGCTTCTCCAGCTGAAGGACAGGGCATCCACTTTCCAAGCTGTTTTGTGGAAGGACCTGGTGCAAAAGCGAGGCAGCTGATGATTGAGATGGGATGCAAACAGATCTATCTGGGGACATCCCCAAACTGCAGTAATCCTGCTGAATAAGTTGGTGTCCAGCATCCATTCGTGAGGATCTGAAATGTTTCTGCTCAGGCTGTCTGCTAAGAGATTCTGTTCCCCTGGAATGAATTGAGCCTGGAGATGTAGATTCAAATTTAGAGCTGTGTCCCATAAAGCCATAGCTAGTCTGCAAAGGGGGTACGAATGAGAACCCCCCTGCTTGTTGATGTACCACATGACCGTGGTGTTGTCTGTGCGAATAAGCAGAGGCCCTGGTTGCAAAAGGTTCTTGAAGGCTAGAAGAGCATTTTGAACTGCCAACATTTCCTTCAGATTGATGTGCCAGTGAAGATGGTCCTTTGTCCAGGTTCCCTGCTGGCAACTGTCTAGAAAGTGTGCTCCCCAAGCATAATCCGAGGCGTCCGTGGTTAGGATTTGAGAAGGTTGAGGTAGACGAAAAGGCTTTCCTTCGTTTAAAGCACACACCCTGGACCACCAGAGGAACTCCCTCTGGAGGCAGGGGATCAGAGGAATCAGAATATCCAGATCGTGGTAATGCTGTGACCATACACTTTTCAGATGCCATTGAAGCTTTCTCATATGAAGCCTTGCGTTTGGAATCAACAGAATGCAGGAAGCCATGTAGCCCAGAGTCTGCAGGAATTTCCTTGCAGTGAGCTGAGATAGAGTTGCCAAGGTGTTGAAAATAGAAGCCAGCTGTGTTTGTTTTTCTGGAGTGAGGAAGGCCCTTTGTAAGGTTGTATTTAAGAGGGCTCCCAAGAATACCATTTGTTGAGAAGGGATCAAATGTGACTTTTTTGTGTTCACTGAGAATCCCAGTAGGAGGAGAAGACGTTGAACAAAGTCCAGATGTTGAAGTAGAAGATCTTTGCTGTCTGCCTGAATAAGGCAGTCGTCCAAATAGGGGTAAATCTGGATCCCCTGAAGTCTGCAATAAGCCACTACTGGTGCCAGGCACTTGGTAAAGACTCTGGGCGCAGTAGATAAACCAAAGGGCAGTACAGAGAATTGAAAGTGCCTCGAACCTGCCTTGAACCTGAGGAATTTCCTGCGTTCCTGCCTGATGGGAATGTGTAAGTAAGCTTCCTTTAAGTCCAATGTCACCATCCAGGCGTCCTGAGAGAGCATTGGAATCAGTTGCTGCAGAGTAAGCATCTTGAATTTTGGAATTTCCAAAAAGGTGTTTAACACAGAAAGGTCCAGAATAGGTCTCCATGAGTTTTGTTTTCTTGGAACCAGAAACAGTCGAATAAAAACATTTTCCCATCTCCGAGAGTGGAACAGGCTCTATGGCTCTCATGGCCAGAAGAGCATCCACTTGATTTAAGGCCTCTGACCATTGATGTTTTGGCAGATCTGGCCAACCGTGAGCCCTTGGCAAAGTATGAAAGTGGAATTTGTAACCTTTTAAAATCACGTCCAATACCCATCTGTCCTGGGTAATAAGAGTCCAATTTCTGTAAAAAAGAGACAGTTTTCCTCCGAGAGGGGCATCCAGGTGAAGGGGTCCTGTAGCCCAACCGAGAGCGTCATTGAGGTTGCTTTCTTTGAGATTGGGATCTGTCTTCTCCCCTTCTAGGTGAAGAAGCAGTCCATTGTCTAGATCTGTAAGAGGCCTGACCTTGACCACGACCTCTGGAGCGTCTATATCTTCCCCTTTGAGGCCTGTCAGAAGTGGGAAAGGACCAATTTTTAGAGGGCCAATTCCTGGAAAATCTAGGAGGCTGAACTTGCAAGAAATCTTTTACAGTCTGCATAGATTTTGCCTTTTCCTCCATCTTTTTAATAACTTCCTCAGCCTTAGATCCAAAAAGAACATCCTGTTGAACAGGGGCATTTAATAACTTAGCCTTAACCTGTTCAGGTAAACTTTGTTCACGAAGCCAGGCATGTCTCCTGATAACAGTACCAGAGGCTGCAGCCCTGCAAGAAGCATCCAAAGCATCAAAACCACAATGTAAACTATGTTTTGTTCACTTGTTCAGTAGCATGCAAAACATCCTGAAGTTCCTTATCCTCTGCACATGCAGGAAGGGAAGCAAGTTTTTGCTTTAAAACAGACAAAAGAAATTGCTGATACTTGAACATATGAAACTGGCAATTTAAAGCCCTTACAGACAGGGTAGCAGAAGTATATACCTTTTTTCTCCACCTGTCTAAAGCACGAGAATCCTTCTCAGAGGGAATAGGATTTTTAGAAGTAGCAACCTTAGCAGCCTTAGAGCCCTGAGAGATAGTTTCAGGATCAGCAGAAGGGTTCTTAAATAAGAATAAATGAGAGTCAGGAACCCTATAAAATCTATCAGGCTTAGAAGGAGCAGGAGGCATGGAATCAGGATTCAAATTAGCCTCAGAAAAAGCATCATCTACAATGTCCAAAACAGGAGGGATAGCTAAAGGCCTATGCTGAGGAAGAAGAAGAAATTCTCTAAGCCTCTTCTTGGAAGCAGAATACTCCTGTCCTTCCCAATGAAAATGTTCCCTCATCTCATGCAAGGTTTCCCCAAAAGAGAAATCTTCAGGCGGTGAGGCCGAGGGTAAGGAGTCCTCAGCATCCGAATCCTCATAAGGAGGAAAAGAATAGTCCTGATCTGAGGAAGAGACAGAAGATACAGAAGCCTGGTCAGAGGAATCCAGAGGAACATCCTGTCGAGGCCTTTTCTCAGGAGGGGGGTGAGAACCCCTAATCATTGTAAGCAAATCTTCAGCCATCTTTAATAATTGCTTCTGTGTCCTGGGAGTAGAGTCAGAAGCAGCTTGAGCAGGAACTTTAGACTTAACAGGAGTCTTTGTCTTTGCCTTTGCCTTTGAAATAGTGATGTGAGTAGGCCTGAAAACCCCCTCAGAAGCCGGTACCTGCACAGCGGTTCCGGACTCATCTGAGGGAGCGACGTCCGAAGGTCCTGCAGCAGTTAAAATAGTAGGCCTTGATGGCTCCCCATGGGAGTCCGTATCGGCCATCGGTTCAGAAGTGGCGGACGACAGGGGCTGCAAAAGCGCCTCACTGACGACAGCCGAACCGGACGCTGGCTCCAGCTGCAACGAGTCCTGTTTGGCCCTCGGAGGCCTGTCTTTGTCTTTGCACTTCTTTTGAATTCTGGTAGTGTCCGACGACATTCTATAATTGAAGCGTCTGCCAAAATAATTTAGAGCCCAATCGTACCTGCGCTTGATAGTACGAGAGTTGAACCTGGCACAGAACCGACAACAAGAAACGTCGTGGTCAGGGCCTAAGCAAGGTAGACAGTAAGAGTGGAAATCTTTATGAGGTATTTGTTTCCCACACGTTATACAATTATTAACTTTTTCTGACATCGGAGGAACAAGAAAAGATTCTAACGGGTACTTAGCTTTGAGAAGAGAAGTAAGAACTTCGGACCGACAACAACAAAATACACTGTTCGAAAATCGCCAACCAACAACTTGCGAGCTGCTTTCCACTGCACGGCAAGAAAGACTGGAGAAGATGGCGTCGGCTGAGGGCTATGTACCAGAGCGTACCGACGTCAGGGTACTAGCTTGTACAGCCGACGCCGGACCCAGACTTTGGGATTCTGGCCGACCTCAGGCTGCCTGCCGGCAGGAGCACCCTACAGTTATGACTGCAACAGTGAAACACAAAGAACATTGGAGAATCCTCTCACTACTGTTAGTCGGAGAGGGGAAGAAGGTAAGTAGGTGAATGGATTGGTTCAAGGACCGTTCGTTGACCACTTTAGGCATGAAGAAAGGGTTAGAGCGTAGGGTCACCCTATCCTTGTGGAATGTGGTGTAGGGGGGCAGGCCACGAGAGCCTGCAACTCTGATACTCTCCTTGCAGAAGTTATAGCCATCAGCAGGACAGTCCTTCCATGTACACATTTGGAGCACAGCCGTGCTAGCTGGCTCAAATGGGGCTAGTGTTAGCTTTTACAAAATGAAGTTTATGTCCCAGGGTGGTGGGATTGGCTTTCTAGGTGGTCTAATGTGCAAGACCCCTCTCAGGAAAAGTTTTACATCCAGCCTGAAAAGCAGAGGGGGATCTAGAGGTAGGCAAGCTGAAGTGGCCAAAAGGTGGACTTTCACTGCGGAGTAGGAAAGGCCAGCCTTAATGAGTTCACACACACAGGCAAGGACTAGGGGGATGGGTCTGCCTGGGTGGGCTCCCCCTTCATATTTGGACATTTGGAGAATCTCTCCCATTTTGATAAATATGATTTCCTACTAGCAGGTTTCCTGGCCTCCCTCAGGACTGTAAGCACATCCTCTGAGTAGTAGCATCTGAAAGGGATTAGAAGTTTCATCACCCACAGTGTTAGGCCTAACATCTGTTGGTGAGGGTGAATTAAAGTTCCTTTTCTGTGTGAGTAGGTCCACTTTGTGGAGTAACTTGTGGCGATTGCCCTTGGCTAATGAGAGAAGTAGGGGGAACCAGTGTTACCTTGCCCAGCAGGGAGTCACCATCAAGATTTTTATTTCTCCTTCCTGATTTTCAGTAGGACCTTTTGGATTAGTGGGACGGGTGGAAAAGCGTCTAGAAAACAGTCCCTTCCATAGAATGCGGAAGGCATCCACCCTCCAGGCAAGTGGAGAGAGATCCTTAGTGCAGAATTTGTTCAATTGTCACTCCTGGGGGGAGGCAAACAGATCCATTTGAGGTGTGCCCCACCAGTGGACAATGTCTAGAAAGGTCTTCCTGTTCAACATCCGCTCATGCTGTAGAGAGGATGTTCTGCTGAGAATATCTGCTTGTTTGTTGTCCTGAGAGGGGATGTATGAGGCCTGCAGGGAAAAACTGTACCTGGAGGTGAGGTCCTAAATTTGTATAGTTATCCTGCATAGGAGGTAAGCTCTCGTCCCTCCTTGTTTGAGATACCACATTACTGTGGTGTTGTCTGAATATTTGAAGGGGGCCGGGTTACAGAATAGGAAGAAAAGCTTCCAGGGCCAGAAGAAAGTACAGTTGTATACAGTTACCATAAATGTAGATGTTGAGTGTATTCACTGTTGCAGTCATCAATCAATTGTGGGTTATCCCTGCTATGGTAGCCCTCGGCCGTCCAGAATACTAGAGTCAATGTTTTTCTGCGTCAGCTGCTGTCGCTTGCTGGCTGACGCCAGGTCATCAGTGCTATAAAGGAAGGCAGCTAACATCTTTACATCAGTTTTTCTTGCCCTAAACAGCCAGAGGCCCCAGTAAATATGGCAAAGTGGTCCTGGAGGGTAAAAGTCACCATTAGAAACTTGTGCCTCGTAAAGAAAGAAGATACAAGGGGGAAAGAGGACAGAAAACCAGGACTGCAACAGTGAATACACTCTAACATGTACATTTGTGGTAAGTGGGTGGTAGGATTAGTAAGAGGCCCAGGAATGGGTAAGCATGCACGGAAAAATTGCAGAGGCAAATCTTGCCCTAGCCTTAGAAAATAGAGGTAGGTGGTAATGCTTGGTAAATGTATGGAGAGAGGTCCAGGTAGCAGCTTCCAGGATGTCCCTGGTGGGAACTCCTCTGAGGAATGCTGTGGGAGTGGAAGCTGCCCTAGTGGAATGGGCTCGAATAGACTTTGGGGGGGGGGGTTCCCATGTAAACTGCAGTAGAAATGGATACAGTGCGATATCCACTTGGAAATGGTTTGTTTGGAAATGGGCTTCCCTCTGCCCCTAGGGCAAAGCTGACTAGTAGTTGGTCCAATTTCCTGAAGGGTTTAGTATGGTCCAGATAGTATCTGAGCTGCCTGTGCACGTCTACAGAGTGCAGAATTCTTTCCCCCTTGTCTTGAGGGGAGGGAAAGAAGGTGGGTACATGTATGGCCTTGGTGAGAGTTACATTACATATCACCTTGGGCATAAAGGTGGGAGTAGTCATCAGGGAGACCCAATCTGCATGGAAGATGATGAAGGGCTCAATGGCCATCAGTGCCTCAAGTTCTGAGACCCTTCTAGCTGATGTAACAGCTAGGAAAAGAGAGTCTTCCAGGAAAGTTGTCTTAGTTCTGCTGAAGCAGCAGGCTCGAAGGGTGGTCAAGTTAGTTTTTCCAAAACATAATTCAGGTCCCAGGGTGAAGTGGGTGGCCTTCTGGGAGGTCTGATATTTGAAGCCCCTCTGAGGAATTGTTTAATCAAAGGATGGGAAAACAGAGGCTGCTCTGTGTCAAAATGAGCTGAAATGGCCGAGGCATGTATTTTAATAGAGAAGGAGAGGCCACTATTAAGTAGCTCCTCTAGGTAGTCCAGGATAAGAGGGATTGAAGGTTGTGAGGTATTGCCTCTTCTGGACTGGCTCCAGGAGCAGAATCTTTTCCATTTTCCTGCATAAGATTTTCTGGTGCTGGGCCTTCTGGCCTTTGCAATAATGTCTAGGACCTGTTTGCTTAACAGGGGTGCCTTCTTTGCTTTTAGAGTATTAGCCATGCTTGACAGTCAGCAAGTCTGGGTGCAGCATCCCCCCCCCCCGAATTAAGAGGTCTGAGATCAGGAGAAGCTGCCTGGGAGGCTGAGAGATCAGGCTGCGCAGTAAGGGGTACCAATGTTGTCTGGGCCAATCTGGAGCAATGAGGATTGCCTTTGGTCTCTCCTCCCTTATTCTGATCAGTACCTTGGGTATAAAAGGCAGAGGAGGGAATGTGTACACAAAGAGGGTGTTCCAGGGGGAAGGACAAGGTATCCACCTTCCACGCTAAGTGGCGATACTCCCTAGTACAGAATTTTTTCACCTGATAGTTGGGATGTGAAGCAAAGAGATCCACCTCCGGAGACCCCCACGCCAGAGTGGCTTGTAAAAAGATTTTTCTGTGGAGCTGCCATTCGTGGGGGCCCAGTAAGTTTCTGCCTGAGTGGTCTGCCAGGGTGTTGCTGATCCCTGGTAGGTATTGTGCTATCAGGTGTAGCCCGATGGAACGGGCTGCCAGCCAGAGGTTCACTGCTAGCCTGCACAGAGGATAAGATTGGGTCCCTCCCTGTTTGTTGATGTACCACATTACTGTGGTGTTGTCTGTTTTGACAAGGAGAACCCCTGGCTTGAGATGGGGTTTGAAGGAAGTCAGGGCCTTTTGTACTGCCATCATTCCCTTCTAGTTGATGTGTAAGGGAAGGTGCTGGGCATCCCAAAGACCTTGGGTGCACCTGCCTTCTAGATGAGCCTCCCAAGCTATGTCTGAGTTATTTGGTGGTAATGGTCTGCCCGGTTGAGCGGAGGGTGAAGGAAAGACCCTTGTTCTGGGCACAGGCCCCTGCCCACCAGAGAAAAGTACAGTTGTGTACACTTACCATAAATGTAGATGTTAGAGTGTATTAACTGTTGCAGTCATCACATTTGGGTTATCTGCTTGCAGTAGCCCTCAGTCGGCCTGATTATCAAAGTCTTGGGTCCTGCATCAGTTGCTGTCTCATCTTCCATGACGTCAGGCAGTCAAGGATATAAAGCATGCAGCCGATGCCATTATATCAGTATTTCTTGCCCCAGATGTCAGGTGCCCCCATAATGGGAAGCAATTACATACAAGGTTACACCTCCAACAAAAAAGCAAACACACCAAAAAGCTTTAAGCACACTAAACAAGAATAGAGGTATGGACAATAGAAGTCAGGGGGCTGGAGTGAGGGTAACCAGGACTGCAACAGTGAATACACTCTAACATCTACATTTTTAAGTGTATACAACTGTACTATGTTCTTCGTGTTTCACTGTTGCAGTCATCACATTTGGGTAGGTTCTCAAAACTAAGGATGGGAGGAGGAAATAAGATGGCATTAGGACCAGCTATAAGGCCCTGCAAGACTGCAGTGGCAAAACCAGCTCTGGATTTAGAAAAAAATTGGCAAGTGGTAGTGCTTGGTGAAGGTATGTACAGAACCTCCAAGTAGCAGCTTCTTGGATGTCCCTGGTAGGGACACCTCTGAGAAAGGCTGTAGAGGTAGATGCAGCCCTGGTTGAATGTGGTCTAATCCCCTGTGGGGTAGGTTTTCCATGGTGCTTATAGCAGAAATGATTGCATTGGCCTATCCACTTAGAAATGGTTTGCTTTGAAATAGCCTTCCCCTCTGCCCCTGCAGCAAATGCAACCGGCAGCTGTTCAGATTTCCTGAGAGGTTTAGTCCTGTCCAAGTAAAATCTAAGTTGTCTGTGCATGTCCAATGAGTGCAGTATTCGTTCCCCCTTGTTCTGTGGATTAGAAAAAAAGGTAGGCAAATGAATGGACTGATTAAGGGCCACACTGAATACCACCTTGGGCATGAAAGAGGGATTGGTCCTGAGGGACACCCTGTCCGCATTAAAGATGATGAAAGGCTCCACTGGCATGAGGGCCTGTAATTCAGACAATCATCTTGCTGAAGTGATGGCTAGAAGGAAGGCTGTTTTCCAAGAAAAGAATTTCAACTATGCATTTGCAGCTGACTCAAAGGGAGGTAGAGTGAGTTTTTCCAATACAAAGTTGAGGTCCCAGGCTGGAGTAGGGCATTCCTGGGTGGTCTTAAGTTTTTGGGCCCTCTGAGGAACTGCTTCAACAGTGGTTGAGAGAAGAGGGGTGGTTCTGTATTGTAATGAGCTGAAATGGCTGAGGCATGAATTTTGATGTAGGAAAAGGAAAGGTCCTTGTGAAGCAACTCAGTTAAGTATTGAAGAATCTGAGGTAAATTTGGTGCTGCTGTGCCCATCCCCTGAGTTTGGCTCCATGAACAGAATATTTTCCATTTCTCAGCATGGGATTTTCTAGTACTAGGCCTCCTTGCCTCCAGAATGACATCCATCACTTGTTTACTGAGGTATGGTAACAGTGAAATCAGGCAATTAGCCAGGCTGTCAGGTTCAAGGTCTGAAGCTCTGGGTGCAGAATTTGGCCCTCCTGCTGGGACAGCAGGGTATGGGGTCTGAGGTAGATGCCATGGTGTCAGCAGGAACTCTCTGCGCAAGAGGGGATACCAGTGTTGGCGTGGCCAATCTGCTGCAATCAGTATTGTCCTTGGTTTGTCCTGTTTGATCTTTAGTAGTACCTTGGAGAGGAGCAGCAGAAGGGGAAAGGCATAAACTGATAGGTTTTTCCAGGTGGACAGGGCATCCACTTTCCAAGCTTGTTTGTGTGGAGTCCTTGTGCAGAATTTGTCCAATTGGTAGTCCTGGGGGGGAGGCAAACAGGTCTATTTCTAGGCTCCCCCCATTTGTTTCCCAACATGTTGGATATCTTTGGTTCTAGTTTCCACTCGTGTGGGTCCATGAGATTTCTGCTTTGGTCATCTGCCAGTGTATAACTTTCCTGGCAGGAATTGAGCCTATAGGTGCACTTGGTAGCTCAAAGCTGTGTTCCACAAAGCCATGGCTAGTCTGCAGAGAGGGTATGTGTGGGTTCCTCCCTGCTTGTTTTTGTACCACATAACAGTGGTGTGGTCCATCTTTAACAATAATTGACCTGGAAGAATGTGGTTCTTGAAGGCTGTCAGAGCATTCTCTACAGCTAACATTTCTTTTTGATTGATATGCAGGTGCATTTGACTTGGGTTCCATTTGCCCTGAATGCACTTCCCTGCCAAGTGAGCCCCCCCCCCATGCATAGTCTGATGTGTCTGTTGTTAGGGTTTGGGCTGCAGGGAGTAGAGTGAATGGCAGCCACTTGTTTTGGTGCCAGGCCTCTGCCCACCAAAAGAACTCTATCTATAGACAAGGTATGCTAAGAATTATGGATTCCAGATCCTGATAATGTTGACACCATTGGCTTTTTAGATACCACTGTAGTTTCCTCATATGCAGTCTAGCATATGGAATTAGTACAATGCAAGAGGCCATGAACCCCAGGGCTTGCAGTATCTTCCTTGCAGATAGCTGGGTCTTTGTGGCCAGTAGTATGAAGTAGGCTATCAAATGAACTTGTTTCTGTGGCGTGAGATAGGCCATCTGGGAAGTTGTATTCAAGCTTGCTCCCAAGAATACAATTTGCTGGCAGGGTACAAATGGGATTTCTTTTCATTTATGGTGTACCCCAGAGAAGTTAGAAATTTCTTTACAAATGCCAGATGATTCAAAAGTATGTCCTGGCTTTTTGCCTGAATTAGACAATCGTCCAGGTATGGGTATATTTGAATATATCTTTGCCTGCCAAAGGCAATGACTGGAGCTAGGCACTTTGTGAATACCCTGGGCGCAGTAGATAAGCCAAAGGGCAGTGCAGAGAACTGATAGTGCATGTAGCCTGCTTTGAAGCGTAGGTATCTTCTGCAAGATTCCTTTATTGGGATATGCAGTTAGGCCTCCTTTAAATCCAGTGTTGCCAACCAGGCATCCTTGCCTAGCATAGGAAGCAGCTGATGAAGAGTTAGCATCTTGAATTTTGAGATTACCAAAATTGTGTTTAGCATAGGTCCTGGATAGAACGCCAGGAGATGTCTTTTCTGGGTACCAGAAAAAGTCTTGAGTAGAAACCTTGTTCTCATTCTTCTTCTGGGACAGCTTGAATAGCCCTGATGCTTAAAAGAAAGAGAACTTGCTTTTGAGCCTCTGCCCACTGATTTGTAGGTAGATTTGACCAACTGTTTGGGGCTGGTAAGGAGTGGAAATTGAATCTGTATCCTTGGGAAACCATATTTAAAACCCATTTGTCTCGGGTAATGAGTTCCCAATTTTTTGCCTGCAGGGCAATCTTGCCACCTAAAGGAACAGTCAGTTGGAGCAGGGCTTGGAAGATTTAAAGTGAAGTCATTGAGACAATTTACCATAGGGGGAGTCTTAGTACTTCCCTGCTTAGTCCTGTGAGTCCCTTGGGACTGCATTCTGGGTGCTCTGCTGGTTCTGGGTTTGGACTGAGAAGGCCTGGAAGAGGCAGGAAAGGAACAATTCTTAGAGGGCCAATGCCTACTAAATCTGGGAGGATGTACTTGCAGGAAATATTTAACAATTTGCATAGATTCAGCTTTTTACTCCATCTTTTTAAGTACTACTACTGCTTTGTTCCAAACAGGCGGTCTTAGTTTAAGGGAGCATCCAGCAATTTAGCCTTAACATGATCTGGCAAAGACTGCTCCTTAAGCCATGCATGACTTCTAAGTACAGACCCAGTGACAGCAGCCCTGCAAGATGCCTCTAATGAATCAAAACCACATTGCAAAGTATGTTTTCCAACTTGTTCAGCAAAATGCATTAAATCCTGTAAATCTTTATTTTCAGCACAGTCAGGAATCAACATCAATTTCTGTTTAAGCAATCCAATAATATTCGGCGGATACTTCAACATATGAAACTGGCAGTTTAAGGCCCTAATGATGCAAACCAGGATCGAAACACTAAAGGTGGAGGAGTGTCCATATTCACACCAAGGATATTCACACCAGCAGGTTAGTTGCCCAACACAATGCGTCTGAAATTCTCCAGGTGCAACTAACACTAGATAAGACTGCAATCCAAATTGTAGCTTGCTACAGATCCCTCACCATGCCCCAAGATTCTCACTACACCTTTCTAAACATACTGGAAAATATTAATAAACAAACACCCTAATACTGGGTGATTTCAACTACCCTGCCATAAACTGGGAAAACTACTCGTGTACCAACACCTTTGCCAAACGGTTCTTGGAATTCATAAATTCCAATGCCCTGGATCAACTAATCCATACTCGCACCAGGGGCTCCAATGTCCTAGACCTGGTTATTACCAACATGGGAAAGCAATGCTCCACACCTATGGTCACCCCCTCGCTGGCCAGGTCAGACCATAAGCTAATCACCCTTAACATCCACATCCCACCCCCCAGTAAGGAAGCCTCCATGAAAAACTTCTCCAAAGCCAACTTCATGCTACTCAAGTCAGAAGTTACAAACTTCATGACATCCATGCAGATGGGAACTGAAAGTTCGACTGCCTAGTCCTACACTAAGGCACTGTAGGAGCACATCCACTCATGCATGAATCGTGCCATCCCAAATAGAACCAAGATGCTCTCCTCCTAAAAAGGAAAGCCAATCTGGTGAACCCCTGCCATAAACGAACTTTACAAAAGGAAGAAACTGTTGCAGAAAAGAGGAAAATCCCAGGATGCAAAAAACTCCCTTACCAGCCTCAGTAAGAAGCTGAGATCCCTCAAACTCCTCCAAAGCTAGTTACGAAAATAAAATTGCCAAAGATTCCAAAGACAACCACAAGGCATTCTATAACTATGTCAAGAATCAAAATGGCAATGCTCAGATCTGCTCTGAGCTACAACAGAATGGCATTAAATATACTGATCCCAAGGATATTGCCAATATCCTGGCAGATCGATTCAGTGCCAACTTCACCCCCCTCTCACCCCCTAAATGGCCCATCTCAATACCAGATGATTACCAAATTCCTGTAATAACGGCCACACAGGTAAAAAATGCACTCTCCAAAGCTAAGAATACAGCATCCATGGGACCAGATGACATCCCAGGCTGTGTACTGCATGAACTACAAAATGAACTGGCACCTCACCTAAATGTCATGTTTAATCATACCCTCACATCAGGCTTCATGCCAGAGTGTCGCACAGCTACAGTTGTTCCACTCCAAAAGGGGGGATCCACCTTGGATCCCAGGAACTACCGCCCCCATCAGTCTGACAAGCCTGATCTGCAAGGCCATGGAAAGTACAGTTGTGTACACTTAGCATAAATGTAGATGTTTGAGTGTATTCACTGTTGCAGTCATTACATTTGGGTAATTTGCTGGCAGGTTGCCCTCAGTCGGCCTGAATTTCAAAGTCTTGGGTCCTGCGTCGGTTGCTGTCTTCTCTTCCATGACGTCAGGTCATCAGGGGAAGAAACACGAAGAACATCGTATTATCATGGAACTTATAAACAAAGCCACTGGCAACTTAAAACACTGGACCCCACCCAGTTTGGGTTCGTGAAGGGCCGATCTTGTCTCCTGAACCTGACTGACTTCTTCGAATCAGTCTCCAGAGCTGTGGACGAGGGTAAGGCAGTCCACACAGCCTATCTGGACCTCGCCAAGGCCTTTGACACCATCCCCCACTCTAGAATCATAGATAAAACTTACTAAGCTGGGCATTAATCCCTACGTCACTTGATGGGTTGCCAACTGGCTTACTGATAGAACCCACACTGTAAAAATAGCTGACTCCAAATCCAGCTCCAGACAAGTGGAGTACCTCAGGGTTCAGTTCCCTGGACCTCTCCTGTTTGGCATCTACTTCTCTGAAGTACGGCTAACAAAGTTTGCAGATGACTGCAAACTGGGAGCCATTATCGAATCCCCAAATGATGTGGAGACTCTACAAAAGGGCCTTACAGAAACAGATGCTTGGTGCCAGAGCCATGGGCTCAAGCTCAATGCCAAGAAATGTACAGTTATCCCCTTTGGAAAAAAAACATGTACCCGTGAATTACCACATAGGTGGCAGCACACTAAACACTGGAAGTGTGATGAGAGACTTAGGGACACGGGTGGACAGTGGTCTCACCTTCAATAACCACATCGCCACAACAGTCAGGAAGTCCTATGTGGCACACCTCATCACTAAGTGATTTTCATCAAGAAAAAAGGAGGTCATTATCCCACTGTACTCATCCCTCATTAGACCCATTATGGAATACAACACCCATTTGGTATGTACCTCTCAAGACATCTGCAACAACTGGAAAGGCCGCAGAAATACCTCACAAAGAATCACAGGCTTAAAGCAGATGCTCTATGCTGAACGCCTTAAAAAAACTCCAGCGATACTCTGTCGCATATCGTCTACACTGAGGCGATCTCTGATTAACATACAAGGCCATATCAAACCCAGAGTTGTTGGACATGCTACACTTAAAGAAATCCCAATCCCTCAGAGCCACACGCTCCAGGGATCTAAACCTTGTCATCACAATAAACAAAACATGCTGGAGGGATAGGTTTTTGACCCAGAGACTCCCCAGACTCTGGAATAAACTGGACATACATGTCAAGCAGAGTGCCTCTTTGGCCCTCTTCAAAAGGAACCTTGATGATTGGATGGGAGAAAGGAAATTCACCCCAGGGATCGCCCTGTTAGACAGGGGTCCAGGAAAGTAAATAGTGCGAGAAGAAACAGCCAGGGAATTGTTATGGCTAGGCTTGCATAGGTCTCAGGGACGACAGCCTAGTACCAATCTATGAACCTATAATGGCCAAGGTTGCAGAAGTGTACACCTTCTTACCCCATCTATCCAGCGCCCTGGAATTTCAATCACAGGGGGTAGGATTTTTGGCAGTAGTACCCTTAATGCCCTTGGGTCCCTGTGAAATGGTTTCAGGATCCGCAGTAGAATTTTTAAAAAGGAACTTGTGAGAGTCAGGGACTCTAATACCTATCAGGTTTTCTGGGAGCAGGAGGTAGAGAGTCAGGGGCCAAGCTAAATTCCAGAAGGCTTCAACAACAATGTCCAGTACAGGAGGTATAGGTAAAGGCCTGTGCTGGGTCAGGAATAAGAAATCCCCAAGTCTTTTTTTGCAGTCAGAGTAATCCTGGCTTTCCCAGTGGAAATGCTCCCTAAGAGTATGCAAGGTATCACCAAAACAGAAATCCTTTGGAGGGGAAGCAGAGGGAATGGAGTCCTCTGCATCAGAATCCTCACAGGTAGATAAGGGTAAATCCTGGTCATCAGTGGAAACAGAAACTTCAGAGTCCTGATTAGAAGAACCAGAAGGAAAATCAGTCCTAGGTCTCTTAGCGGGGGAAGGGTGGCTTCCCCTGATTAAAGTAATAAGGTCTTCAGCCGTTCTTATTTGTTTTTTAGGCATAGGGGCCCGACCATGCAGTCTGGGAGTCGGTTTTCTAGGCATGGATCGAGTTTTAGGCCTTCAAGAAGATGGCATCAGTTTAATATGCAAGTCAGTAGGCCTGAATACACCCCTCAGAAGCCGGAGCCTGCACAGCGGCTCCGGACCCATCCAATGTAGAGACAATCCACAATCGAGGAAGCATCTCATGGCATACCGGACTCTGAATGGGTCTCAGTAGAGGCCTGCAAATCTGAAGTAGCGGGTATCAGGGGCTGCAAAAGCTCCTCACTGAGTACCGGTGAACTGGCGACTAGCTTAGGAGAAGCGTCGTCAGCAGCTTTGGACCTATGCGGTCTGTCTCTGTCTTTATCTTTGCGTTTATTTGGAATGTCGGTAGGCGGGTGGCTTACCAAAGCCATTTCTGGATAATTGAACAGAGTACCAAAATATTTAGAAGTGTAAATGAACCAACGACGAACAGCTCAAGGTTTGAATAAGGCACAAAACAGACAGCGAGGTACGTCGTGGACTGGGCCTAAGCAAGGAATGCAGTACGAATGAAAATCTTTATGAGGTATTTCCTTTCCACAAGAAATACAATTGTTAACTTTTACAGATATCGGTTTAGAGCAAGAAAAAGGTTCAGCAATGGGGTACTTAGCTTAGTTGAAGACTTTGCTTCTGAAACTCGAATAGAAAATTTCAGGAGTCAGCTGACCGACACTTGCAAACTGCTTCTGCTTCCGGCTCTGCACGGCAAGAATGACTGATGTAATGGCATCGGCTACATGCTTTATACCCCCTGACTACCTGACATAATGGAAGATGAGACAGCAACTCACGCAGGACCAAAGACTTTGATAATCAGGCCGAATAAGGGCTGCTGCAAGCAGATAACCCAAATGTGATGACTGCAACAGTGAAACACGAAGAACATCTTGGCCCTTATGCAGGGTATCAGAGGTTGGGAGGTCTCTAGAGGTCGAGTGTGTGTGGACACCAAAGTTCTTCAGGTACCACAGAAGTTCTCATGTGAAGCCTGGCCAGAGGAATTAGAAGGATGCAAGATGCCATGTACACTACGGCTTGCAGGAACTTCCTCGCAGTGAGGGGACTACTGGATATTAGCTGGGTAAAAGAGAGGCAGAAAGCTCTTTCTGGGGATAGGAAGGCCATTTGGGATGTTGTGTACAGCAGTGCCCCCAAGAAAATGATCTTCCTGGAGGGTGTTTGCCTTGATTTCTTCTCACTGATGGAGTACCCTAAGGAGGTTAGGAGGGTTTTCAGAAAGAGGAGGTCCTGGAGGAGCTTTTCTTTGCAATCTGCCTGAATGAGGCAGTCGTCCAGTTAAGGGTAAATTTGTATATTTTTCTGTCTGCAAAAGGCTATGACCGGGGCTAAGCAGTTGGTGAATACCCTGGGAGCAGTAGATAAGCCAAAGGGTAGCGCAGAGAACTGAAAATGTTGTAAGCCTGCTCTGAAGCAAAGGAATTTCCTGCATGACTCCCTTACAGGGATGAAGAGGTAGGCATCTTTTAGATCTAGGATAATTAACCAGGCATTTTTTGCCAGCATAGGCAGCAGCTGCTGCAAATGCAGCATTTTGAGCTTGGGGACCACCAGGAAGGTGCTCAGAATGGACAGATCCAGGATGGGGAGCCAAGTTCCCTCTTTTCTGGGAACAAGGAATAGTCTGGAATAAAAGCCTTTGCTTGTTTGATCTGAGGGGACAGGTTCTACTGCCCCTTGGAATATGAGAGTTTGGACTTGTTTCAATGCCTCTGCCCACTGATTTGGAGGCAAGTCTGGGTGTCTCTTGGAATTTGGAGTTCGTTGAAGGAGAATTTGTATCCCTGAGAAATGATCTTTAAGACCCATTGGTCCTTTGTTACAGAAAACCAATTCTCTTTGCAGAAGGACAGCCTTCTTCGTAGTTTTTGGTGACTGAAAGGAAGGCAGAGGGGGGACGGGGAGTCATGGAGAGTTTCTGCTGTAGTGGGATGGCTTAGAACTCCTTTGGAGTGGAAGTAGTCCACTGTTTGGTTCCCTGCTATCCCTGGGATAGGAGTCTTGGTGGTCTTTCCCTGCAGGGCTTACATTGCCCCTGTCTACTAGCTGCAGGAAAGGATCAGTGTTTTCAGGGAAAATTCCTGCTGAACCTAGGAGGTTGTACCTGAAGGAAATCCAACTGTCTGCGTAGATTTTGCTTTGTCTTCCATCTTTTTAAGCACCTCTTCTGCTTTTACTCCAAACAAGCAGTCCTTGGCCAAGGGTGCATCAAGTAATTTAGATACGAGATCATCAGGGAGTGGTTGTTCCTTCAACCATGCATGTCTCCTAATGAGAGATCCTGACGCCGCTGTCCTGCTTGAGGCTTCTAGGGCATCATATCCAAAGTGTAATGAGTGTTTAGCCAGTTGACAAGTAGAGTGCAGTAAATCTGCTAACTCTTTCAAATTGGCACAGTCAGGAAAGGTTGAAATCTTTCAATAGTTCCAAAGTGTGGTGTTGCTATTTTAACATGTGGAACTGACAGTTAAGTGCTCTGATAGCTAAAGTTGCATAGGTATATACTTTTTTTACCCAATCTGTCCAGAGCTCTGGAGTCCGTGTCAGGAGTAGAATTCTTTGCAGAACTAGCCTGAGCTCCTTTTGGTCCCTGTGTACTGACCTCAGGGTCTGCAGCAGGATTTCTGTACATGTATTTGTGAGAATCTGGTGCTCTGTAACACCTGTCAGGTTTTCTGGGAGCAGGTGAGAGGGCATCAGGAGTTAAGCTATATTCCTGGAAGACATCATCAACCACCTCTAAGATGGGGTGGATGGCCAAGAATCTGTGCTGGGGCAGGTCTAGAAACTCTTAGTGTTTTCTTACACTGGGGAAAGTCCTGGGATTCCTAGTGGAAATAATCCCTAAGGGTGTGAAGGGTTTCCACAAAGGAAAGATCTTCTGGTGGAGAGGCAGATGGGATGGCTTCCTCTGCATCTGAATCCTCATCAGCAGTAAGAGGTTATTTCTCTTCAAAAATCTGAAAAATCAGACTCCTCAGAATCATGTTCTGTCAGTATTTCAGGGGAAGGGTCCCTTTTCCTTTTAGGAGGTGTGGCCTGACTACCCCTGATAAGGGTGATAAGATTCTCCGCCATTTTGAGCATTTGAGCTTGGGGTGGTTGAGCAGGGGTAAAATGGAGGCTAGAGGTAGTTTTCCTAGGAGTGGCCTTGCTTCTAGGCCTAAGAGTATCCATCGGTCTGAGAGAAATGGTAGTCGAAGACGTCATTTTTTGTCTAGATTCGGTAGTGTGAAAAACCTCCTCAGAAGCTGGTGCCTGAGTCGCAGCTCCAGACCCAAACAAGGCAGAAGCAACCAAAGGCTCGGAAGACTAAGATTTCTGCGGCATCCTGACTCAGAAAGGGACTCAGTAGAAGCCTGCGAAGGTATCTAATCAGGCATCAGGGGCTGCAAAGGCACCTCAATGAATTCCGGAGAACTGACTACCTTAGCGGTAGAGTCGTCGGAAGGCTTGGCCTTGCGCAGTCTGTCTCTATCTTTATCCTTACTTTTTTTCAGAATGTCTATGGATAGTTGGCTGACTGACACCATTTCGGAATGCAAAGATGGAAGGCGAAAATATCTGACTACAAAAAGAGCTCTACGATGAATGATTCTCGCGTTAAAGAGGGCACAGAACCGAAAATAGGGGACGTCGTGATCTGGGCCTAAACAAGTGACACAGTATGAATGGAAGTCTCGGTGTGGCATTTGCTTTCCACAGGTGAGATAATGGTTAACTTTTTCGGACATCGGTTAGTGCAAGAAAAAAGGATCCCCAACAGGGTACTTAGCTTTTAGAAGTTTTCAGCTGTAATTCGAAACTCTGGTAGCGACCGACTGGCACACTTGCAAACCACTTCTGCTATGGGCTCCATGGCAAGAAAGTCTGATTTAATGACGTTAGCTACCTTCCTTTATAGCACCTGACTTTAGCTAGCAAGCGACAGCAGCAGACGCAGAAAAACATTGACTCTGGTATTTGGGGGCAGCCGAGGGCTAACACAGCAGGGATAACCCACAGGTGACAACTGCAACAGTGAAACACGAAACACATCTGCAGTCATTTCCCTTACATTGATATGTTTCTTTTGAAGGGTAGGCTTCCATGCCTCGTGTACCCTGAAGCCTTTGCAGGTGGCTCCCCCACCCTTGGTCTGATGCATCTGTATGCAGAAGCTGGGATGGGGGAGGGATTTGAAGTGGTAGACCCCGGCTGTAATGGAATTGTTGAATCCACCATCTTAGTTTTGTTTTGAGGCAAGGCAGAAGGGGAATTTGTTCCTCTAGGGAGTGCTGGTGGTGTAACCACACATTTTCCAGGTACCACTCGAACTTTTGCATGTGCATTCTTGCTAGGGGCAGCATAGGGATGTTGACTGCCATCAGCCCCAGGAGTTGCAGGAATTGTCTTGCAGATATATGAGAAGTAAAAGATTTTGGAAGTGACTGGAGAGTGACAGGACTTTGTCCTGAGGAAAGAAAGCCCGCATCAGGTCTGTCCTGATCCTGCAGCCCAGAAAGATTTTGCCTTGATGCAATAGTAAGGGGATTTATTTAAGTTGATGGTGAAAGCCAGATTTTGTAGAAGGGAAGTGGTGAACCTGCGATGATTCTGGAGGAAGTCTTCTGTTTCTCATAGGAGACTGTCTATGTAGGGATAGATTTGGACACCTTTGGCCCTGCAGTAAGTAATTGCTGGGACTAGGCATTTAATACCCTGGGTGCAGTACACAAACCAAAGAGCAAGGCTGTAAACTGAAAATGAGAGCAAGGTCTAGTAAAACTTAAGACTTTTCTGTTGGAGGGTTTTACGGGAATATGGAGATAAGCTTCCTTTAGATCTAGAGTGGCCATGTAGGCCTGGGCTGGGATTAAAGGGAGAAATGTTTGAAGGGATAGCATCCTGAAGGATGGTACATTTAGGAACTGGTTTAGGAAGGATAAATCTAGTATTGGTCTCCAAGGCCCATCTTTTTTGGGGACCAGAAAGAGTCTTGAGAAAAACTGTCTTCCTTCCGGCCCCAGAGGGACAGGTTCTATAGTTCCTAATCTTAGGAGGTCTAGTAGAATGTGAGGAAAGCGGTGGAGTTGACTTTTGGGAGGGAAGGGGATGGGCCTTGAGATGGGATTTCCTTCCAAGAAAGGAAGTATCTATTTTGAATGACAGTCAGTACCCATTGGTCTGATGTGATGGTTTTCCAAAAGGGTAGGTAGTGGGGGAGGCGGGCTGGCAAAGGTAGATGGGCAAGCCAGTCACGCATTGTTGGGTGCACTTCTATCCTGAAAAGGCCAACTTGGAGCAGGTTGTGAGGTAACTGGTATGGAGTAGGTTTGCCTCCTGGTTCCTCTCCTGTGCCTGGTAGAGGAGGGGGTGCCAGAGGAAGGAGTTCTCCTGACAAAGGCCTTTGCAGGATAATTCCTGTACTACTTAGGAATTAAAAAAACACAAGCAAATGTTTGATGTTCTGGAGCTCCTTACTTTTCTCCTGCAGGTTTTTAAAAAGTTTTACAGATTGATTACCAAACAAGAGGTTACGATCCAATGGTCCCGTCCATAATTTTAGATTTGAAATCCTTTGGGAGTTTGTGGAGGCGAAACAAAGAGTACCTGCGGAGAAATTAAGCAGAGGCTGCAGACCTTGCAAAGGCCTCTACAGCATCATAAAGTACAGTTTTGTACCTACCATAAATGTAGATGTTCGAGGATTCCATTGCTGCAGTCCTGACTATTGGGTATAGTCCGCGTCCCAGTCGGCCCGAATACCAGAGTATAAGGCTGACGTCGGTCAGGGCGCATTAGACTGACGTCAGTACGTCAGGGTACTAATGCGCATGACCGACGCCATATCCTCAGTCTTTTCTTGCCCCAGATGTCAGAAGACCCAAAGACAAGTCCCAAAACAACCTGCACCAAAAACATGTATAATATATACAACAATATATATATATAAATATAAGCATGTAAACTCACCTACACAACCACCCCTAAACACAGAGGGAAGGAGGGAGGTAAATTGGACTGCAGCAATGGAATCCTCGAACATCTACATTTATGGTAGGTACAAAACTGTACTATGTTCTTCGTCTTCCATTGCTGCAGTCCTGACTATTGGGTAGAATCCCAAAGCAGAGGTAAGGGAGGCTGGCAAATTATAAAGTAGTAGGAGCTGACAACATGCCTTGTAAAACAGCTGTGGCAAAACCAGCCCTAGTCTTAGAGTATATAGGAAGGTGATAATGCCTAGAGAAAGTATGCACTGAACTCCAAGTAGCTGCTTCCAGAATATCCTCAGTTGCCACCCCTTAGAAATGCTGTTGAAGTGGCAGTAGCCCTAGTGGAATGAGGCCTAATCCCAGCTGGAATCTCCTTGCCATGATGGGAATAACAAAATGCAATGCAAAAGCCAATCCACCTAGAAATAGTTTGTTTTGACACAGGCTTGCCCTGTGAACTCAAAGCAAAAGAAACAAGTAACTGCTGAGACTGCCTAAAATCCTTAGTCCTGCTCAAATAATAACGCAATTGCCTGTGTACATCTAAAGTGTGCAAAATCTTTTCCCCTTTATTTTGAGGATCTGCAAAAAACGTAGGCAAATGAATAGTTTGGTTTAAAGCCACACTAGAAACCACCTTAGGCATAAAGGAAGGATTAGTACATAATGATACCCTGTCCTTATGGAAAATCAAAAAGGGCTCTACTGCCATAAGGGCCTGCAACTCAGACACCCTTCTTGCAGAAGTAATAGCCAACAGAAAAGCAGTCTTCCATGACAAATATTTCAATTCAGCAGTAGCTGCAGGCTCAAAAGGTTGTAGAGTAAGTTTTCCAACACAAAATTGAGATCCCAAGCAGGAGTAGGAGCTCTACGTGGGGGTCTTATATTCTTTGCCCCTCTAAGAAACTGCTTGAACAAAGGATGCGAAAACAAAGGTGGGTCACAATCATAGCGAGCTGAAATTGCTGCAGCATGAATCTTTATGGAAGAGAAGGACAAACCTTTGTCCAATAATTCAGTAAGATATTGAAGAGCCACACTCAAATTAGGCTCTGAAATCTCCAAATTCTTTGCTGTACTCCAAAATAAAAATCTCTTCCATTTTCATGCGTACACTCTCCTTGTACTAGGCCTTCTAGCTTCCATAATCACATTTAAAACTTGTTGAGGAAGTTGAGACCTGCTGTGTTTCAACACAGAATATGCCAGGCTGTTAGATGAAGAGAGTGAAGCTTGACATTGAGCAGATGACCGTCCTTCTGAGATAACAGATGAGGAATCAGAGGTAAAGGCCATGGAGGCTTCTTTACCAGACTCCGTAGTAGTGGGTACCAGTGTTGCGAGGCCAATCTGGAGCTATCAAAATCATCCTTGGCCTGTCTTGTCTGACCTTTAATAGTACCTTTGGAAGAAGCGGTAGAGGTGGAAAGGCATACACATGAAGGTTTTTCAACTGAAAGACAGAGCATCCACTTTCCAAGCTGTGTGATGAAACCCCTTTGTGCAATACTTTGGCAGCTGGTGGTTTAGTGGAGAAGCGAACAGATCTATGTCTGGAGTTCCCCATGACACTGTCAGTTTCTGAAATACATGAAGATCCAGTTTCCACTCGTGGGGATCCATGATTTGTCTGCTTAACACATCTGCTAAGGAGTTCTGTGCTCCTGGCAGAAACCTTGCCTGAAGAGTTAGTTGCAAGCTTAGCGCAGTCTCCCATAAAATCATTGCTTGCCTGCATAGAGGATAAGAATGTGTTCCCCTTGCTTGTTGATGTACCACATGACAGTTGTGTTGTCTGTTAGAATCAACACCTGCCCTGGAAGAAGTAACTCCTTGAAAGCCATTAATGCAAACTGGACTGCTAACATCTCCTTCATGTTGATATGTAGATGCTGTAGTCTGGCAGGCCACTTGTCTTGTATCCACTTTCCATTTAGATGAGCTCCCCAAGCAATGTCCGAGGCATCTGTCGTTAGAATCTGACTTGCCTCTGGCGGGTCACAGAGAGTCCCTTGTTTAGGTGACATTCCTGAGCCCACCACAAAAATTCCTTTTGAATGCAAGGTATTATTTGAATGACAGTGTCCAAATCCTGGCAGTGCTGTGTCCATACATTTTGAGATACCATTGTAGCTTCCTCATATGCAGTTTGGCATTGGGAAGCACCAGAATACAAGATGCCATGAACCCTAATGCTTGAAGGACTGTCCTTGCAGTCAGCACGGACTGATGAGATAGTTGATGGAAGTAAAGTGACAGACTCTTTTGTTTGTCCGGGGTTAAAAGGCCATCTGGGCTGCTGTATTCAGTCTTACACCCAGAAAGCACATGTCTTGAGAGGGTACTAGACTGGACTTTATTTCGTTCACAGAATACCCTAGGCATCTTAGCACTGCTATAACATATTCCAGATGCTGTAGAAGGTCCTCCTTTTCTTGAGCCAGAATCAGGCAGTCGTCCAAGTAAGGATAGATTTGAATTCCTTGAAGCCTGAAGTAAGCTATCACTGGAGCCAGAACCTTTGTGAATACTCTGGGCAGTAGATAAGCCAAAGGGCAATGCAGAGAACTGATAATGAGAATTTCCAGCTCGAAACCGCAGATAGTTTCTGCAACTTAGCCTTATAGGCACATGAAGGTAAGCTTCCTTGAGATCTAAAGTTACCATCCAGTGATCTTTGCCCAGCAGAGGTAAAAGCTGTTGTAACGTCAACATCTTGAACTTGGGAATGTCCAAAACGTGTTGAGGAGAGATAAATCCAAAATTGGTCTCCACGTGTACCTTCTTTGGTACAAGGAACAGGCGAGAATAAAATCCTAGGCCCCTCTCTGACACAGGGACTGGCTGAATGGCCCCTATGTGAAGTAACTGTAAAACTTGCTTGTGAGCCTCTTTTCTTTGTAGAGGAGGAACGTCTGGCATGCCTTTGAAAGGGGCATTGTATGGAAATAAAATCTGTAACCAGTTGCTGAGAAAACCTTTGGAGTGGAAGTAGTCCACTGTTTGGTTCCCTGCTGTCCCTGGGATAGGAGTCTTGGTGGTCTTTCCTGCAGGGCTTACATTGCCTGTCTACTAGCTGCAGGAAAGGATCAGTGTTTCAGGGAAAATTCCTGCTGAACCTAGGAGGTTGTACCTGAAGGAAATCCAACTGTCTGCGTAGATTTTGCTTTGTCTTCCATCTTTTTAAGCACCTCTTCTGCTTTTACTCCAAACAAGCAGTCCTTGGCCAAGGGTGCATCAAGTAATTTAGATACGAGATCATCAGGGAGAGGTTGTTCCTTCAACCATGCATGTCTCCTAATGAGAGATCCTGACGCCGCTGTCCTGCTTGAGGCTTCTAGGGCGTCATATCCAAAGTGTAATGAGTGTTTAGCCAGTTGACAAGTAGAGTGCAGTAAATCTGCTAACTCTTTCGAATTGGCACAGTCAGGAAAGGTTGAAATCTTTCAATAGTTCCAAAGTGTGGTGTTGCTATTTTAACATGTGGAACTGACAGTTAAGTGCTCTGATAGCTAAAGTTGCATAGGTATATACTTTTTTTACCCAATCTGTCCAGAGCTCTGGAGTCCGTGTCAGGAGTAGAATTCTTTGCAGAACTAGCCTGAGCTCCTTTTGGTCCCTGTGTACTGACCTCAGGGTCTGCAGCAGGATTTCTGTACATGTATTTGTGAGAATCTGGTGCTCTGTAACACCTGTCAGGTTTTCTGGGAGCAGGTGAGAGGGCATCAGGAGTTAAGCTATATTCCTGGAAGACATCATCAACCACCTCTAAGATGGGGTGGATGGCCAAGAGTCTGTGCTGGGGCAGGTCTAGAAACTCATAGTGTTTTCTTACACTGGGGAAAGTCCTGGGATTCCTAGTGGAAATAATCCCTAAGGGTGTGAAGGGTTTCCACAAAGGAAAGATCTTCTGGTGGAGAGGCAGATGGGATGGCTTCCTCTGCATCTGAATCCTCATCAGCAGTAAGAGGTTATTTCTCTTCAAAAATCTGAAAAATCAGACTCCTCAGAATCATGTTCTGTCAGTATTTCAGGGGAAGGGTCCCTTTTCCTTTTAGGAGGTGTGGCCTGACTACCTGATAAGGGTGATAAGATTCTCGCCATTTTGAGCATTTGAGCTTGGGGTGGTTGAGCAGGTAAAATGGAGGCTAGAGGTAGTTTTCCTAGGAGTGGCCTTGCTTCTAGGCCTAAGAGTATCCATCGGTCTGAGAGAAATGGTAGTCGAAGACGTCATTTTTTGTCTAGATTTAGTGTGAAAAACCTCCTCAGAAGCTGGTGCCTGAGTCAGCTCAGACCCAAACAAGGCAGAAGCAACCAAAGGCTCGGAAGACTAAGATTTCTGCATCCTGACTCAGAAAGGGACTCAGTAGAGCCTGCGAGGTATCTAATCAGGCATCAGGGGCTGCAAAGGCACCTCAATGAATTCCGGAGAACTGACTACCTTAGCGGTAGAGTCGTCGGAAGGCTTGGCCTTGCGCAGTCTGTCTCTATCTTTATCCTTACTTTTTTTCAGAATGTCTATGGATAGTTGGCTGACTGACACCATTTCGGAATGCAAAGATGGAAGGCGAAAATATCTGACTACAAAAAGAGCTCTACGATGAATGATTCTCGCGTTAAAGAGGGCGCAGAACCGAAAATAGGGGACGTCGTGATCTGGGCCTAAACAAGTGACACAGTATGAATGGAAGTCTCGGTGTGGCATTTGCTTTCCACAGGTGAGATAATGGTTAACTTTTTCGGACATCGGTTAGTGCAAGAAAAAAGGATCCCCAACAGGGTACTTAGCTTTTAGAAGTTTTCAGCTGTAATTCGAAACTCTGGTAGCGACCGACTGGCACACTTGCAAACCACTTCTGCTATGGGCTCCATGGCAAGAAAGTCTGATTTAATGACGTTAGCTACCTTCCTTTATAGCACCTGACTTTAGCTAGCAAGCGACAGCAGCAGACGCAGAAAAACATTGACTCTGGTATTTGGGGGCAGCCGAGGCTACACAGCAGGGATAACCCACAGGTGACAACTGCAACAGTGAAACACAAAACACATCTGCAGTCATTTCCCTTACATTGATATGTTTCTTTTGAAGGGTAGGCTTCCATGCCTCGTGTACCCTGAAGCCTTTGCAGGTGGCTCCACCTTGCATGCATCTGTATGCAGAAGCTGGGATGGGAGGGATTTAGTGAGCTGAATGGATTGTTGATCCACCCTTAGTTTTGTTGACAAGCACAAATTCCTTTTGAAGCAAGGTATTATTTGAATGACAGTGTCCAAATCCTGGCAGTGCTGTGTCCATACATTTGAGATACCATTGTAGCTTCCTCATATGCAGTTTGGCATTGGGAAGCACCAGAATACAAGATGCCATGAACCCTAATGCTTGAAGGACTGTCCTTGCAGTCAAGGACGGAGATAGTTGATGGAAGTAAAGTGACTCTTTTGTTTGTCCGGGTTAAAAGGCCATCTGGGCTGCTGTATTCAGTCACACCCAGAAAGCACATGTCTTGAGAGGGTACTAGACTGGACTTTATTTCACAGAATACCCTAGGCATCTTAGCACTGCTATAACATATTCCAGATGCTGTAGAAGGTCTCCTTTCTTGAGCCAGAATCAGGCAGTCGCCAAGTAAGGATAGATTTGAATTCCTTGAAGCCTGAAGTAAGCTATCACTGGAGCCAGAACCTTTGTGAATACTCGAGTAGATAAGCCAAAAATGCAGAGAACTGATAATGAGAATTTCAGCAGATACTCTGCAACTTAGCCTTATAGGCACATGAAGGTAAGCTTCCTTGAGATCTAAAGTTACCATCCAGTGATCTTTGCCCAGCAGAGGTAAAAGCTGTTGTAACGCAACATCTTGAACTTGGGAATGTCCAGAAAGTGTTGAGGAGATAAATCCAAAATTGGTCTCCACGTGTTCCCCTTCTTTGGTACAGGAACAGGCGAGAATAAAATCCTAGGCCTCTGAACAGGGACTGGCTGAATGGCCCTATGAAGTTGCTTGTGAGCCTCTTTTCTTTGTGAGGAGGACGTCTGGCATGCCTTTGAAAGGGCATTGTATGGAAATAAAACTGTAACCGTGGTGAATGATATCCAACACCCATTGCTTGAGTAATTAAATCCCAATTTTCTTTGAAAGAGACAGTCTTCCAAAGGAGCTGCCAGCGGAATCTGCTGAGGTCATTGGGTCTGTTAAAAGGACTGACCTGCCCTCACCAGAAGTCTGAGCAGGTGAACTCTGTTCTAGGCCTAAGAACTGAGCCCTGCCTACCGCTAGACCTACCCCTAGACTGGAATCATAAGCAGGATATGTCCACCCTTAGCAGGCCAATTTCTACTAAACTGGCTGCACCTGCAAAAATCTTTAACAGTTTGCATAGACTTAGCTTTGTCCTCCATTTTCTTTAAAACGCTTCCACAGGAACCAAACAACACATCAGACTGTAAAGGAGCATCCAAAATCCTTGTCTTAACATGCTCAGCTAAATTCTGATCCTTCAACCAGGCATGCTAAGAACAGACTGGTAGCAGCCACCCTCGAGGAGGCCTGTACAGCATCAAAACCACATTGCAAGAATGCTTACCCACTTGTTCAGACACATGAACCAAATCCAGCAACTCTTTACACTCAATACCTTCCAAAGCATCCACCTTAGATTTCAATTGTGAAAAGTAATTCTGATATTTTAACATGTGAAACTGACAATTCAAAGCCTCATGGCTAAAGTGGAAGAAGTATACCCCCTTTCTTTATCAGGACAGGATTTTTAACACAGAAGCTACACTTAGGCCCCTGAGAAAAGTTTCTGGGTCCCTAGGACTCTTAAACAAATATTATGAGCCGGCACCCTATAATACCTATCAGGCTTTAACGGGAGGCAAGAATCAGGGTTCAGGGAAGCCTCTGAAAACTTCTTCACCACATTCAACACAGGAGGAATAGTGCTCGGGGCATTCTAGTGCTTAGGCCTAAGAGTATCCATCGGTCTGAGAGAAATGGTAGTCGAAGACGTCATTTTTTGTCTAGATTCGGTAGTGTGAAAAACCTCCTCAGAAGCTGGTGCCTGAGTCGCAGCTCCAGACCCAAACAAGGCAGAAGCAACCAAAGGCTCGGAAGACTAAGATTTCTGCGGCATCCTGACTCAGAAAGGGACTCAGTAGAAGCCTGCGAAGGTATCTAATCAGGCATCAGGGGCTGCAAAGGCACCTCAATGAATTCCGGAGAACTGACTACCTTAGCGGTAGAGTCGTCGGAAGGCTTGGCCTTGCGCAGTCTGTCTCTATCTTTATCCTTACTTTTTTTCAGAATGTCTATGGATAGTTGGCTGACTGACACCATTTCGGAATGCAAAGATGGAAGGCGAAAATATCTGACTACAAAAAGAGCTCTACGATGAATGATTCTACAGCGTTAAAGAGGCAGAACCGAAAATAGGGGGCGATAAGTGATCTGGGCCTAAACAAGTGACACAGTATGAATGGAAGTCTCGGTGTGGCATTTGCTTTCCACAGGTGAGATAATGGTTAACTTTTAGGACATCGGTTAGTGCAAGAAAAAGGATCCCCAACAGGGTACTTAGCTTTTAGAAGTTTTCAGCTGTAATTCGAAACTCTGGTAGCGACCGACTGGCACACTTGCAAACCACTTCTGCTATGGGCTCCATGGCAAGAAAGTCTGATTTAATGACGTTAGCTACCTTCCTTTATAGCACCTGACTTTAGCTAGCAAGCGACAGCAGCAGACGCAGAAAAACATTGACTCTGGTATTTGGGGGCAGCCGAGGGCTACCACAGCAGGGATAACCCACAGGTGACAACTGCAACAGTGAAACACAAAACACATCTGCAGTCATTTCCCTTACATTGATATGTTTCTTTTGAAGGGTAGGCTTCCATGCCTCGTGTACCCTGAAGCCTTTGCAGGTGGCTCCCCCACCCTTGGTCTGATGCATCTGTATGCAGAAGCTGGGATGGGGGAGGGATTTGAAGTGGTAGACCCCGGCTGTAATGGAATTGTTGAATCCACCATCTTAGTTTTGTTTTGAGGCAAGGCAGAAGGGGAATTTGTTCCTCTAGGGAGTGCTGGTGGTGTAACCACACATTTTCCAGGTACCACTCGAACTTTTGCATGTGCATTCTTGCTAGGGGCAGCATAGGGATGTTGACTGCCATCAGCCCCAGGAGTTGCAGGAATTGTCTTGCAGATATATGAGAAGTAAAAGATTTTGGAAGTGACTGGAGAGTGACAGGACTTTGTCCTGAGGAAAGAAAGCCGCATCAGGTCTGTCCTGATCCTGCAGCCCAGAAAGATTTTGCCTTGATGCAATAGTAAGAGTTTATTTAAGTTGATGGTGAAAGCCAGATTTTGTAGAAGGAAGTGGTGAACCTCTGCGATGATTCTGGAGGAAGTCTTCTGTTTCTCATAGGAGACTGTCTATGTAGGGATAGATTTGGACACCTTTGGCCCTGCAGTAGTAATTGCTGGGACTAGGCATTTAATACCCTGGGTGCAGTACACAAACCAAAGAGCAAGGCTGTAAACTGAAAATGAGAGCAAGGTCTAGTAAAACTTAAGACTTTTTCTGTTGGAGGGTTTTCACGGAATATGGAGATAAGCTTCCTTTAGATCTAGAGTGGCCATGTAGGCCTGGGCTGGGATTAAAGGGAGAAATGTTTGAAGGGATAGCATCCTGAAGGATGGTACATTTAGGAACTGGTTTAGGAAGGATAAATCTAGTATTGGTCTCCAAGGCCCATCTTTTTTGGGGACCAGAAAGAGTCTTGAGAAAAACTGTCTTCCTTCCATTTAGAGGGACAGGTTCTATAGTTCCTAATCTTAGGAGGTCTAGTAGAATGTGAGGAAAGCGGTGGAGTTGACTTTTGGGAGGGAAGGGGATGGGCCTTGAGATGGGATTTCCTTCCAAGAAAGGAAGTATCTATTTTGAATGACAGTCAGTACCCATTGGTCTGATGTGATGGTTTTCCAAAAGGGTAGGTAGTGGGGGGCGGGCTGGCAAAGGTAGATGGGCAAGCCAGTCACGCATTGTTAGGTGCACTTCTATCCTGAAAGGCCAACTTGGAGCAGGTTGTGAGGTAACTGGTATGGAGTAGGTTTGCCTCCTGGTTCCTCTCCTGTGCCTGGTAGAGGAGGAGTGCCAGAGGAAGGAGTTCTCCTGACAAAGGCCTTTGCAGGATAATTCCTGTACTACTTAGGAATTAAAAAAACACAAGCAAATGTTTGATGTTCTGGAGCTCCTTACTTTTCTCCTGCAGGTTTTTAAAAAGTTTTACAGATTGATTACCAAACAAGAGGTTACGATCCAATGGTCCCGTCCATAATTTTAGATTTGAAATCCTTTGGGAGTTTGTGGAGGCGAAACAGAGTACCTGCGGAGAAATTAAGCAGAGGCTGCAGACCTTGCAAAGGCCTCTACAGCATCATAACTGCACCTAATGGAATGTCTGGCTACCTGAGAAGCCAGGGGCAGTTTAGATGCTATCTCAGTTTTGGTAGGCAGTCAGAGGTGGCAACCAAGAGATTAGAGACTTGTGAAACTAGGTCCAGGGCATATTTTATCATGTGTTTGGTAGATGATAGCTCGGAAGGCCAGAGTGGAGGAAGTGTACACTTTTTCCCAATCCTGTCCATGCTTTTGTTATCCATATCAATGGGCAGAAGAGATGCTGAAGGAATCAGCCTGGATTGCTTGTTAGGGGAGACAGCAATTGCTGCAGCGTCTGCCGGGGAGGCTCAACTAAGAATTTTTGGTCATCAAGCACTTTGTAGAACCTGTCCGGTCTCTTAGGAGTAGGTGGTTGCGAGTATGGATTCTTGGATGCAGAGGTGAAGGCATCCAGACAGACATGTGGGACTGGCTGACTGGGAGGGTGATTCCACTTGAAAGAGTTCAAATTACCTCATCTGGGTAGTGTCCCATTTAAAGAATTCTTTCAACTTAGTAATTGTTTCCCCAAAGGTGATCTCCTCTGGTGGGAGTCCCCTTCAATGGATTCATATGGGGAATAGTAATTCCAGAGGGGAGGCAATCTGTGACACATAAGAAATAGACTCATCAGATGGGTAGTAAGGTTCTAAACCTTCCTCTCCTTCTTGGGTAGTAGGCAAAGGGAGACAGGTGGCAGAAGCAGGCCTAAGACTAAGCACTGGAATAGTGGAGGGGAAGAGGTTGTGGGCCTAAGAGCCATAAAAGCCTGCATCAAGGAGTTGGTAAACAACTGCCAGTCAGGGACTCCTTCAGGGGTAGGAGTCAGGTGCTTGTTTTTTTTGTTTTCGCTTAGGAGGAGTAGGTCTGGGAGAAGGCCTGGGTTCTGGGGCCTGAGCTTCAGGTAATAGCGTCCCGGTCGGTCATCAAACTGCTTCTGGTTCCCCCTCAACATCGGTAGGGACCGACATCTGTGCGGTCTCTGAGGACATGCTGGCTGTAACTTCTGAAGCGGCTTTCGCGGTGGGAGACAAAGTAGATGGTTCAGTCAAACGTCCCTCAATCCTTATATCAGAAGATGGTGGGATATCTGATGGTGGGTAGACAACGGAGGTAGGCCTGGAACCTTTGGCCTTTTTCCGTGGTGGTTCAGTCATAATGGCCGATTTGGGATCTTTCCTGCGCACAAGCTTTTTGAGTTTTTGGTTCTCTAAATATAAGTTGAGGGCAGCCAGACAGCTACAAAGGGTCTTGGGAACAAATTACTGGAAATGGAACAAGCAGTATGGTCATGTTCCTTCCATAAACAGAAGACTCAACAGTCGTACTTATCTTTATGCAGTCTCCGACACCCAGAATGGCATTTGCCCTTCTTAGCTAACATTGGCTAACGATAACTACAGCTAATCCAGCTCAAGCAAAGAAATGGAAAATTTCCCCAATGGGGTACTTAGTTTTTTAGAAGTCTTCAAATGTAGGAGTGAAGTGATGTGACGTCGTCTGCAGCTGAAAATTTCTGTGGTCTGTGCGTGCAGATGTCACATTTAAGGTCCCTGGTTTATGGACCTGTGTGTAACATCCTACGCACCTACAGCAACCAGGCTTAAGCTTTTGTATAGGAGCAGCCGTTCGGGTCACTTGAGGTGGGGAATCCCGCCCTAACAATACTGTAACATAGGAAAAGAAGGACATCAGGTATTTTTGATACTACAAATCATTAAAGTTATGTTTTGATGCAGAAAAATCTAAACAGAGGGCATTGAGGGAGTGCAGGGGAGACTAGTGGGTAAGACGGGGACCCCATGGAACGTTGATTGCGGATAGACATCTAAGGTGTATATATAGTCAGTAAAGTGGCTATAAGTGGGTTTGTACTGAAGCAGTCTGTGGAGGGCAGTGAATGATCACATCTGCCTAATCATAGCTGACTTCTTGACCTACAGTAATTTAGCCCTGCCCTACTGTATTTGGCTCCACCCATTCAATTCCTTCCTACAGCCCGCCCTTTTTTGTGAACTCACGGTCTGCCACTGGCACTCTCGCCCCACAAGCCTGATGTGCAGCTTCCTTGAACACTAGATTCAACACAATCAGTCCCCCAGGATAAGAATAACCCATCCTCCCTGCCAACTCCGTCAAACACCAGAGCCACTAATCAAACTCTGGTCACATGGGTCGTACTCACGGCTTTATCCCTCCATCACACCAGCGACAGGGCTGGAATGTTTTGGAGGAAGCCGGCAAAAGAACCCAGGTATTGGGAACAAATAGCAAGGGAAAAGTAACAAAATGGGAAGGAGACAAAAAGATATTTGGACTGCAGCATAGAGACTGCCTTCCCTATCAGGGATTGATAGAGTATAGACAAGAATGGGATAGGGGAAACCTAAGTGAATGGTCTGCAATGGTTGAGTGTTTAACTGAATGTAAAACAAAAGTTGGTGTTAAAAACAGGATAATTAGTAGGGCACAAAATACTGTAAGACGGCTATAGGAATCATAGGTCACAAGACTGAGAAAAGATTAGCTAAGCAATTCACAAAGAAACAATGGCAAGACATATGTATGGCTGCCAAACATACAACAAAGTCTAGAAGGCTTAACCTAAGCAGACTCCAAAGTATTTTTCTGGCAAACGCTGGAGATGCAATGGGGAATAAAGAGGTACCTGGGAGCATATGTTTTCAGAGGGTAATGAGTTGGTAGACTTTAAAAATTCACTATCCTGTCAAATACTGGGCGAGCAAATGACTAACAAAGAAATTTTTTTCTTACTGACCTAGGATAAATTATCTGATTTGCCTATGGATAGTAAGGCCTTAAGTTTTACTCTAGCGGCTGCCAAAAAATCATTTACTAGAAAGTAAAAATCGAAGTCTAAACCAACCATACCTGGAGTACTGAATTATTGTAACAAAGATAAAAGAACAGGAAGTGGGATCTTGTTGGTTTGATTATACTGCACAGAATAGCATACTGTACAATATCTGTAAATGTGAGGTTGTTAGCATGGTTTGATTACTTTTAAAAATGTAAGTTTGCCTATGTCATGCGTGATAAGCCAATAAAGGTGTTAAGAGAAATGAAGTAAAGTATGGAGATTAAGAAGCTATCTCAGGGGATGCACATAATTCCACAAGCAGATTGTGGCATACAACTTGCCATCATTTACTTACTTTGAACATGTTCCACAGAAGGCCTGGGAGTAAACAAGGTTATCCTCTCTACCATAACATTCCAAAGCAGTAAGCCAAGCTATGCTCTCTCCTGTGTGTGAGTAGGTATATGCTGAAACAATAGATCTTAACCCAGTCCCTTCTCATCAAGCTCCTTTGTCAAGCAAGAAAGACAAATTTCAGTATAAGTAATGACTTGTAACCCATCAGCAAAATGAACACTTGGATGACTTGTGTGCTTTAACACAAGAAATTTAGGAACTTTTCCAAGACTATCGGGCCTGTGACCTAAACTGTGTGTTAAAGGGGAAAAGGCAAGTTCAGCTTAACAGGCTCACATAGTGCAGTATTTGACATCATAGCATGCACACAAGTCTGACATCAGGTACCCTCATCAAAACAATGCCCACTAAACATCAAAGTATGAAAAATGCAAACCCACAGAGGGAATCCATGTTGGACATACCAGATACATGCTTTGTTCCCATGCTTTTTGGGTCCCTAGGTCAGGTTTTTCCAAAGAATTTTGGCATTTTGTTCTTCACATGTATTCACCTCATAGCATCCAAACACACAGCCAACATGCCATGAGGGGAGTATATTTGTCCAAAAAGACTAACAGTTTGCATTTTAGCCATACGAAAAGGTGGAATGAGCTACAGAGTTGTGCCAGACCAGAGCTCAGATGATGGCTCTAAAGAACACTTCCCAAAAAGTGGTCCATATCAAAGTTCAAAGAACAATGCTTGGTGAAGGTGTTATCAAGGGACCCAAAATGGTCTCTGCACATGTGTGTGCAATAGAGAAGTTCTTAAAGCAAGCACTGAAGACGGTTTCTCCTTCAGGTAGAAGGGGATTTGAACAGAGTAAACTAGCTGCCAGTTTTTAAATAAAATGGAAAAAATAATGCAACCAGCAATACACCTGGAAAGAGTTAGTTTACTAAACGAAACACCATCACCTCCCAGGAGCAGTGATGAACAACTGCTCCATGTGCATGTCCAGACTGTGAAAAGTACAGTTGTGTACCTACCATAAATGTAGATGTTCAAGTGTACTCACTGTTGCAGTCATTAGACTTGGGTTATGCTGCTGCCTGGCGACCCGCATTCAGCTTGAGTTCCAAAGTCTTGGTCCAGCGTTGGTTGCTGTCGCCTCTTCCCTGACATCAGTGCGCCAGGGGTATAAAAGTTGCAACCAACGCCATTTTCTTCAGTTTTTCTTGCCCCAGATGTCAGGTGCCCCCAGATAGGAAGGCTGAAAAGACAAAAATATGCCAAACAACCATGCATATATTACTATAAACATTTATTTCATCTACAAGCAAATACACCACATAGGTTGTAAAGGGTTGAGAAGTACAGAATAGTCCCAGCAAAGAGGGGGGATGGTGGGTGGGTAACCTGGACTGCAACAGTGAATACACTCGAACATCTACATTTATGGTAGGTACACAACTGTACTATGTTCATCGTGTTTCACTGTTGCAGTCATTACACTTAGGTACAATCCCAAAGCTGAGGTTGGGTGGCTGGGTCTAGATAGGGTTTGACGAGACTAACAAGCCCTGCAGAACTGCAGTGGCAAAGCCTGCTCTGGATTTGGAGTAGAGAGGTAGGTGGTAGTGCTTGGTAAAAGTGTGCACTGAGCTCCAGGTTGCAGCTTCTAAGATGTCTTTGGTTGGTACCCCTCTGAGGAAAGCTGCTGCTCTGGTAGAATGAGGCCAAATGCCCTTAGGCACAGATTTGCCATGTTGTGCATAACAGAAGCGGATGCAGTGTCCTATCCATTTGGAGATTGTCTGCTTAGTAATAGGCTTTCCTTGTGATCCTGCAGCATAAGCTACAAGCAGTTGCTCAGTTTTTCTGAAAGCTTTTGTTTTGTCCAAGTAAAATCGTAGCTGCCTGTGTATATCCAAAGCGTGCAGAAGTCTTTCCCCTTTACTCTGGAGATTTGGGTAGAAAGTAGGTAAATGAATGGTTTGGTTTAAAGCCACATTGGAGACCACTTTTGGCATGAATGTTGGGTTTGTCCTAAGAGAAACCCTCTCCTGATGAAAAATGAGAAAAGGTTCCACGGCCATCAATGCCTGTAACTCTGAGACTCTTCTTGCTGAAGTTATTGCTAGGAGCAGAGCAGTTTTCCATGACAAGAATTTTAGATCAGCTGTGCTGGCTGGTTCAAATGGAGGCAGTGTTAGTTTTTCTAAAACAAAATTGAGGTCCCAAGTAGGTACTGGTGCTCTTCTAGAGGGTCTTATATTCTTTGCCCCTCTGAGGTACTGTCGTAGTAGAGGATGCTAAAAAATAGGAGGATCCGTATTGTAATGAGCTGAAATGGCAGAGGCATGGATTTTAATAGATGAAAAAGATAGGCCTTTGTCCAAAATCTCAGTCAGGTATTGCAAAATCTGAGGTATATTAGGGACCAGTGGGTCGAGCCCTTGTGCCTGGTTCCAAGCACAGAATCTCTTCCATTTTTCTGCATAAGATTTTAGTGCTGGGCCTCCTGGCTTCCAAAATTACACCCATAACAGCTTTAGAGAGGTGTGCAGTCTGAGTGGCTACATTATCTGCCATGCTGCCAGGTTTAAGGTTCTGAGTTGACTGTGCAGAATCTGATTGTTTTGCTGCGTCAGAAGATGAGTGATTTGAGGTAGAGGCCAAGGTGGCCCTTGGGACAAAGTTTTTAGGATTGGGTACCAATGCTGGTGTGGCCAGTCTGGTGCAATCAGTATCATTTTTGGCCTCTCTTGTCTGACCTTTAGAAGCACCTTGGTGAGAAGAGGAATTGGAGGGAAGGCATAGACTGTCATGTTTTTCCAGCTGAATGATAGAGCATCCACTTTCCATGCTTGAGAGTGATAAGCCCTTGTGCAAAATTTCTGTATTTGGTAATTGTGAGGGAAGGCAAAAAGATCTATGTCTGAGCGTTCCCATTTCCTTGTTATCATGTTGAACACTTGTGGATTTAACTTCCATTCGTGAGGATCTATGGGATTTCTGCTTAGTTCGTCTGCCAGTGTATTTTTTGTTCCTGGCAGGAATTGTGCTTGCAGATGTACCTGGTAGGTCAGTGCTGTGTTGCACAAAGTCATGGCTTGTCTGCATGGGGGGTAGGAATGTGTGCCCCCATGCTTGTTTATGTACCACATAACTGTGGTATTGTCCGTCTTTATCAGTAGTTGTCCTGGATGTATTAGGTCCTTGAAGGCTGTCAGGGCATTCGGTACAGCTAGCATCTCTTTTTGATTGATGTGAAGATGCATTTGCTCCTTGGGCCACGTGCCCTGAATACATTTTCCTGCCATATGTGTTCCCCAGGCATAATCCGATGCATCCGTTGTTATTGTCTGCCTGGCTGTAGGTAAGGTGAAAGGCTGTCCCTTGTTGTGGTGACAGGCCTGGGACCACCATCGAAACTCCTGTTGTAGGCAGGGAATCAAGGTTACGATTGTCTCTAGGCTGTGACAATGCTGAGTCCAAACACTTTTTAGATACCATTGTAGTTTCCTCATATGCAGTTTTGCATATGGAATTAAAATGCAGGATGCCATGAAACCCAGAGACTGCAGAATTTTTCTTGCAGTGAGCTGGGTCTTTGTTGCCATCATTTGAAAGTAATGAGTCAGTTGCCTTTGGCATGAGATAAGCCATCTGGGCAGTTGTATTTAAGCTTGCACCCAGGAATATTATCTCGAGAGGGCACTAGTTTTGATTTCTTTTCGTTTACTGTGTACCCTACACAAATTAGCAATCTTTTTACAAACGCCAGGTACTTTAGAAGAATGTCCTTGCTCTCTGCTTGAATAAGGCAGTCTTCCAAGTAGGGATATATTTGAATTCCTTTTTGTCTGCAAAATGCAATTACTGATGCCAGGCATTTTGTGAAGACCCTGGGCACAGTAGATAAGCCAAAGTGCAGTGCAGAGAATTGGTAATGCATTGAGCCTGCTATAAATCTGAGGTATCTTCTGCACGATTGTCTGATTGGGACGTGCAGGTATGCCTCCTTGAGATCCAAAGTAACTAGCCAAGCCTCCTTGCCCAGCATGGGCAGAAGTTGAAGTGTTAACATTTTGAATTTTGGAACATCCAGGAAAGTATTCAGGACTGACAGGTCCAGTATTGGTCTCCAGGCTTTGTCTTTTCTGGGTACTAAGAAAAGTATTGAGTAAAATCCTTGCCCCTGTTCTTCTTGTGGAACTTTTTGAATAGCTCCCATATCCATAAGAGCAGCATCTGTTTTTGTGCCTCTGCCCATTGCTTTTGTGGCAGGTTTGGCATACCTTTTGGTTTTGGAAGCGTGTGGAAGTAGAACCTGTACCCCTGAAAAACTATATTCAGCACCCATTGGTCTTGGGTGATCATGTGCCAATTTTTTGAGAAAAGTGCTAGCTTTCCCCCTAGGGGTGCTGTCAACTGGTAATAGCTTGGCATTTGCAGAGGGAAGTCATTGTGACCGTTTCCTATAAGGTTGCGATTTGTCTTCTCCTCCTTTGGGGGCTGAAGCACCCCATTGTTTAGGTCTGTAGGAGCCTTGGGGCTGAGATCTGCCTCTTGGGAGTCTGTATCTGCCTCTTTGTGTGGCCTGTCTGACACTGGAAAGGACCAATTTTTTGAAGGCCAGTTTCTGCTAAATCTAGGTGGTTGAACCTGTAAGAAATATTCCACCGTTTGCATTGACTTTGCTTTATCCTCCATTTTCTTTAACACCTCTTCTGCCTTAACACCAAACAAAGTATCATGCTGTAGTGGAGCATCCAATAATTTTACTTTAACATGGTCAGGTAAACTTTGTTCTTTTAACCAAGCATGTCTTCGAATTACTGAGCCTGTAACTTGCGGCCCTGCAAGAGGCCTCCAGTGAATCAAGACCACATTGCAAAGTATGCTTTCCCACTTGTTCAGCTGCATGCAATAAATCCTGCATTTCCTTGTTTTCAGAACATTCAGAATTTGTCAACATTTTCTGTTTTAGCAGTGACATTAAGTATTGCTGATATTTAAGCATATGAAATTGACAATTTAAAGCCCTTACAGCCAAGGTAGCATAAGTGTAAACTTTTTCCATCTATCCAGTGCCCTAGAACCCCTATCAGAGGGGACAAGTTTTTTTGCAGTGGAAGCCTTGACCCCTTTGGGACCCTGAGACATAGTTTCTGGGTCAGCAGCAGAGTTTTTATACAAAAATGTATGAGAATCTGGAACCCTGTAGTATCTGTCTGGCTTAACAGGTGCAGGGGGTAAAGGGTCAGAAGACAGGCCGGACTCTGAAAATACATCTACAATGTCTAGAACAGGTGGAATAGCAAGAGGTCTGTGCTGAGGCAGTAAAAGAAAGTCTCTGAGCCTTTTCTTAGATTCTGAGTAATCTTGGCTCTCCCAGTGAAAATGCTCCCTCATGGTATGCAGGGTTTCCCCAAAAGAATAATCCTCAGGAGGAGAGGCTGAATGAATAGATTCTTCAGCATCAGAATCCTCATAGGGCGGAAGAGAGTATCCCTGTTCTGAAGAGGAGTCAGAGGAAATGGAAACCTGATCAGAAGATTCATATTCTGTGCCTTGCCTAGGCCTCTTATCAGGAGGGGGATGGGAACCCCTGATCAAAATAATTAGGTCTTCGGCCATTTTAAGCATCTGTTTCTTAGGCATGGAAGTCTGTCCAGAAGAATGCTGTACTTGTTTCTTTGTCTTTAAAGCTGTTTTAGTCTTTGCCTTGGAAACTGAGGTTGGCTTGACATATAACTGTGTAGGTCTGAAAATACCCTCAGAAGCAGATGCCTGCTCAGCGGCTCCGAACCCATCTGAGGGAATAGTTTCAGTGTGTCCAATACCTTGAGTATCCAAAGGCCTAGTTGTCTCCACGTGGGAGTCGGAAGCGGCCTGTGGCTCTGAGGTAGTGGGCGTCAGGGGCTGTGAAAGCGCCTCACTGAGAACCGGTGAACTGGCGACTGGCCTAGCGGAGGCCTCGTCTGTTTTGGACCACGGATGCCTGTCCTTTTCCTTGCGCTTTTTATAAACTCCGGTTGTCGGCTGTTCAGACGGCATTATATAATTAAACCTTCGGCCAAAGTAATGAAAGGCAAAATCGTACCGACTCTTAATAGTGCGTTGGTTAAATCTAGCACAAAACCAACAGCTAGCAACATCGTGGTCAGGACCTAGGCAAGGAATACAGTAAGAATGAAAATCCTTATGAGGTATTTGCTTCCCACAAGAAATACAATTGTTAACTTTTTCTGACATCGGTCTGGAGCAAGAAAAAAAGTTTCCCCAACGGGGTACTTGGCTTTATTGAAGACTTCAGATCTGAAATTCGATTTCGAAAATTTCAGGAGTCAGACGACTGGCACTTGTGAACTGCTTTTGCTTTGGGCACTGAGCAGCAAGAAAGACTGGAGAAAATGGCATCGGCTGCATCTTTTATACCCCTGGCGCACTGACGTCAGGGAAGAGGCGACAGCAACAGATGCCGGACCAGGACTTTGGAATTCAGGCAGACTGCGGGTAGCCTGCCAGCAGGATAACCCATGACTGCAACAGTAAAACACGATGAACATCATCGGGCCTTAACAGGAGCTAGAAAAATGTTTACAGTGAAAAGATAAAAAGAAACAGCACTGGAATGCCAAGCAAAAGTATTTTGTTTGGAAACAGAAGCATACAAATTCCTTTCCTGAAAAGGAACAAAAAGCTGACCTAACCAACTTTGTCTAAATAAAGTTTGAGTTGCTTATTAACATCGAAAGAACGTAGGATTCTTTCTCGAGAATTCTGAGGGGATGGAAAAAAGGTACGCAGGTTAATGGCCTCATTCATATCAAGCATCATTAACTACCTTTGGTATAAAGGAAAGGTTAGGATGGAGTGTAACCCTATCTTAATGAAAAAAGGCTTCCAACTCAAACTCACTTAGCATAAGTCACATTACTAAGAGCACAATTTTCCAAGTACAAAACTTAAGAAGCAGAGGCATCAGATTCAAAAGATGGTAAAATAAGCTTTTCCAAAACTTAACTTGAACCCAAGGAGGATAAATAACCTTCCTTAAGTCTAATATGAAGAATGCCCTTTAGAAATTATTTCACCTCAAATTAAGACAGTGGGGGATCAAAACGGAGATTAGCAAAAATGGCAGGCAAATGAGCTCAAGCAGAAGAATATGCCAAAACAGTACTAAGCAACTCTCAAAAAAGCCAGAATTTTAGGAATACCCACTTGAAAAGGGTCCTGATACTGTCCTTGACATTAAAGAGAAAACCTGGTTTATTTGGAAACGTAAGATTTGCTAGTATTTGTTTAGCCTCATATTAAACCTTATGCACGTCCTCACAAAATGAAAGCCTAAAGATTTAGAACCATCACTCAAAGAGATTCAAAGTCTGTAGCTTTGGATGAATCAATGAGTCTTTGTTCTGTGACAAGTTCATCCTGTATGAAAACTTGGGTATATATTATATCCGCAAACGCTGATTGATCTAGATTATTTTCGCGAAACTGCAAAATATCGAAGCAGCAGAAACTCGAATTTTTTCCTAGAGAAAGAATTTGGTTGTCCTTTTCTGTTGCTTCAGTATTTTCAGTGTTATGGTGGAAAGTTATTGGTCAGATTCAGGTAAGTGTGCGATTGTGTGGATGTGAGTGTTAGGGTGATTTAGGTGAGTTAGGGTTAGGGCTTGGGTTAGGTGTGTGTGCTATTGAGTGGACATGAGGGTTAGGACGGCTTTAAGTGAGTTAGGGTTAGGGAGTGGGGGTGAGGTGAGTGTGCGATAGTGACAGACCTTAGGGTTAGGGTTTGGGTTAAGGTAAGTGGGTAGTTAGTGGTGTATGCATATAGTTTAGTGTAGGGTTAGGTATCAGATTTTACGTGTATGTGTGTGGATTTCTGTTTGTTTGGTGTGCTTGTGTTGCGTGCATGTGTTTTGGATCAGGGATTTTTTTCCCTGGGAAAAAAATCGCTGATCTGACAGTTCGAGATTGTAAGCTTTCACTTAAATTAGGTCGATCAATCAGCGTTCGATGATATAATATAGACCCGAAAACTTGTGATGATTGCCCCTGGCCAGATAAAACAGAAGAGGAAACCAATGCTGCCTTGGCCAAAAGGGAGTCACCAACAAGATTTTTAGCAAGTCATAGATCCCTAGAATAACCTCTGAAATCAAAACAGATGGAGAAAAGACAAAAAAAAAAATAATTTTCTAAGAAAAGGTCATGGCATACATGCCAGTCTGTTATGTAAGGAGGCAAAAGATCTACCTGTGGAGTACCCACTGAGACAATATCCAGAAAATCTTCCTGTTTAACATCCACTTGTGAGGTTCTAGTCTAGATTAGCTCAAAAGATCCATTACATTTCTTCCTCTAGGTATATACAGAGCATGGAGAATAAATTTTGTGTTGGCCTGCAATTTCTCAAGCTATCAGGGCTAATCTACATAGATGGTAAGACCTGGTACACTTTGCTTGTTGATATACTACATAAGTGTCTATGTCTGTGAAAACTTGAACAGGACCTGGAGAACAGATGTGATGTAGACATTTAACAGCAAGAATCAGAGCCTCCATCTCCTTAAAGTTGATATCCCTTCTGTCTCTGTGGAAGGAAACCCCTTTTATTCTGACACCCTTGGAAAAAACACCCCATCCCAGATCAGAAGCATCTATGAAATGATCTCAGCAAGGAGGAAGCAGAAGAATTATCCAAAGATTTAGAGAAACCTGGCATTTACACCAAGAAAACTCCTTCATGATGAAAGGCAAAAAAGGTAATTTGAAGGTTAAGAGGATGGCAATGCCGAATTCAGATAGACTTCAGATGCTACTTATCTTTCTCTTATGGAGCCTGGCCAAAGGAACTATTGGGATCATTGAAGCCATATAGCCCAGAGTTGAGAAACTTACAGTTGTCATATGCCTTGACAGAAGGTTCAGAAAGTAGTCCCTCAGAACAAAACCTCGTCTTCTGCAAGAAAGACCATCATTGACATGGTACTAATTTTGCAGCCTAGGAAAATATGATTACGAGACAGAACCAACCAAGACTTCTTTAAGTTCAAATGAACCCCAACTTGGCCAGAACATCCATCAAAAAATGCAAATGAGTCAGATGTTCTCGAGAAGGAGCCTGAATGAGAAAATGGTCTAAATAAGGAAATACTTGAATAGCCTTTAGTCTGCAGAAAGCAGCAACAGGAGCTTGGCAGTTTGTGAATAAAGTACAGTTGTGTACACTTACCATAAATGCAGATGTTCGCGTGTATTCACTGTTGCAGTCATTACAATTGGGTTATCTGCTTGCAGGTAGCTCTCAGCCGGCCTGATTATCAAAGTCTTGGGTCTTGCGTCGGTTGCTGTCTCTTCTTCCATGACGTCAGGTAGTCAGGGGTATAAAGCATGCAGCCGACGCCCTTACATCAGTTTTTCTTGCCCCAAATGTCAGGTGTCCCCATAATGGGATGCAATTTTATACAAGGTTACACCTCCATTTATAAGCAAATACACCAGAAAGCTTAAATACAGTAAAGAAGAAGAGAGGTATAGCAAATAGAAGTCAGTGGGGATGGAGGGAGAGTAACCAGGACTGCAACAATGAATACACTCAAACATTTGCATTTATGGTAAGTGTACACAACTGTGCTATGTTCTTCGTGTTTCACTGTTACAGTCATTAAGCTAAGGAAGGGAGGAGGCAATTAGAGAGCTTTAGGACCAGCTATTAGGCCCTGCAAGACTGCAATGGCACAACCAGCTCTGGATTTAGAGAAAATAGGCAAGTGGTAATGCTTGAAGGTATGAACAGAACTCCAGGTAGCAGCATCTAGATGTCCCCAGTAGGAACACCTCTAAGAAAGGCTGTTGAAGTAGATGCAGCCCTGGTGGAATGTGATCTTATCCCCTTGTGGGGTAGGTTTTCCATGCTGCTTATAGCAGAAATGAATGCAATGGCCTATCCAATTAGAAATGGTTTGGCTTGAAATGGCCTTCCCCTCTGCCCCTGCAGCAAAGGCAATTAGCAGCTGTTCAGTTTTTCTGAGAGGCTTTGTCTTGTCCAAATAAAATCTAAGTTGTCTGTGCACGTCCAAAGAGTGCAGTATTCGTTCTCCTTTGTTCTGTGGATTAGGAAAAAAGGTTGGCAAATGAATGGACTGATTAAGGGCCACACTGGATACCACCTTGGGCATAAAGGAAGGATTGGTCCTGAGGGACACCCTGTCTGATTGAAAGATGATGAAGGGCTCTACTGCCATGAGGGTCTGTAATTCAGACACTCTTCTTGCTGAAGTGATGGCTAGAAGGAAGGCTGTTTTCCAAGAAAGGAGTTTCAACTCTGCAGTTGCAGCTGGCTCAAAGGGAGGTAGTGAGCTTTTCCAATACAAAATTAAGGTCCTAGGCTAGAGTAGGGGCTCTCCTGGGTGGTCTTAAATTTTTGGCCCCTCTGAGGAATTCCTTCAGCAGTGGGTGAGAGAAAAGGTGTGGCTCTGTATTATGTGCTGAAATGGCAGATGCATGAATTTTAATAGAAGAGAAGTAAAGGCCCTTGTGAAGCATCTCTGTTAAGTATTGAAGAATATGCGGTAAACTGGGCATTGTTGTGCCCATGCCGAGTTTGGCTCCAGGAACAGAATCTTTTCCACTTTTCAGCATAGGATTTTCTAGTACTAGGCCTCCTTGCCTCCAGAATGACATCCAGCACTTGCTTACTGAGGGATGGTAATGGAGAGCTCAGGTAATTAGCCAGGCTGCAAGGTTCAGGGTTTGAAGCTGGGAGTGCAGAATCTGGCCTTCCTGCTGGGACAGCAGGGAAGGGGGTCTGAGGCAGGTGCCATGGTTCCAGTAGTGACACACTGCACAAGAGGGGGTACCAGTGCTGGCATGGGCAGTCTGGTGCAATGAGTATTGTCCTTGGTTTGTCCTGTTTGATCTTTAGTAGAACTTTGGAGAGGAGAGGCAGAGGGGGAAAAGCATACACAGAGGCTTTCCCAGGTGAATGCCAGGGCATCCACTTTCCAAGCATGTCTGTGGGGAGTCCTTGTGCAGAATATGTTCAACTGGTAGTTCTGAGGGGAGGCAAACAGGTCTATCTCTGGGCTCCCCCACTTGTTTCTCTACATATTGAATATCTTTGGCTCCAGTTTCCACTCGTGTGGGTCCATGAGATTCCTGCTTAGGTCATCTGCCAGTGAGTGACAGGAATTGAGCCTGCAGGTGCACTTGGTAGCTCAAGGCTGTGTTCCACAGAGCCACGGCTAGCCTACAGAGGAGGTATGAGTGGGTTCCCCCTGCTTGTTTATGTACCACATAACAGTGGTTTTGTTTGTTTTTACCAATAATTGTCCTGGAAGGATGTGGTCCTTGGAGGCTGTCAGAGCATTCTGTACAGCTAACATTTTTTTTGATTGCTATGCAGGTGCATTTGACTCTGGTTCTATTTGCCTTGAATGCACTGCCCTACAAAGTGAGCCCCCCCCCCATGCATAGTCTGATGCATCTGTTAGGGTTTGGGTGGCAGGGGGTAGAGTGAATGGCAGTCCCTTGCTGAGGTAGCAGGCTCCTGCCCACCAAATTAATTCTGTCTTTATACAAGGGATGATAGGAATCACTGATTCCAGGTCCTGAGAATGTTGACACCATAGGCTTTTTTTAGATACCATTGTAGTTTCCTCATATGCAGTCTTGCATATAGAATTAGTAGGATGCAAGAGGCCATGAACCCCAGAACTTGCAGTATTTTCCTTGCAGTTAACTGGGTCTTTGTGGCCAGTATTTTGAAGTAGGCTGTCAGATAAACTTGTTTCTCTGGGGTGAGGTAGGCCATCTGGGATGTTGTGTTCAAGCTTGCTCCCAGGAATACAATTTGTTGGCAGGGTACTAGATGAGATTTTTTTTCGTTTATGGTGTGCCCCAGTGAGGTTAGCAGTTTCTTTACAAATGCCAGGTGATTTAATAGTATGTCCTGGCTTTCTGCCTGAATTAAACAATCGTCCAGGTATGGGTATATTTGAATATTTCTTTGCCTGCAAAATGCAATGACTGGAGATAGGCATTTTGTGAATACCCTGGGTGCAGTAGATAAGCCAAAGGGCATTTCAGAGAACTGATGGTGCATGTAGCCTGCTCTGAAGCATAGATATCATCTGCAAGAATCCCTTACTGGGATTTGCAGGTAAGCTTCCTTTAAATCCAATGTTGCCAACCAGGCATTTTTGCCCAGCATGGGAAGCAGCTGATGAAGAGTTAGCATTCTGAATTTTGGAATTACCAAAAAGGTGTTTAGGATAGATAGGTCCAGGATAGGACACCAGGAGTTGTCTTTTCTGGGTACCAGGAAAAGTCTGGAGTAAAAACCTTGTCCCCAATTCTTCTGCTGGGACAGGCTGAATAGCCCTGATACTTGGAAGAGAGAGAACCTGCTGTTGAGCCTCTGCCCACTGATTTAGGGGTAGGTTTGACCAACCTTTTGGGGTTGGTAAGGTATGGAAGTGAAATCTGTATCCTTTGGAAACCATATTTAAAACCCATTTGTCTTGGATAATGAGTTCCCAGTTTTTTGCATGGAAGGCGATCTTTCCCCCTAAAGGTGCGGTCAGCCGAGCAGGGCTTGGAAGGTTTAAGGTTAAGTCATTGTGACAGTTTACCATGGGGGGGTATCTTCCAGCTTTGGAAGTGGGAGCCCCCACTGCTTAGGCCTGAGAGTACCTTGAGACTGTGGCTCAGGTGGTCTGCTGTTCCTGGATTTGGACTGAGAAGGCCTAGAAGAGACAGGAAAGGACCAATTCTTAGAAGGCCAATGCCTACTAAATCTGGGAGGCTGTACTTGCAGGAAATCTTTAACACTCTGCATAAATTTAGCTTTTTCTCCATTTTTTTAAGAACTTCTGCTTTGTTGCCAAACATGTGGTCTTGGTTTAAGGGAGCATCCAGTAATTTGGCTTTAACATGATCTGGCAGAGTTTGCTCCTTAAGCCAAGCATGCCTTCTAAGAACAGACCCAGTAACAGCAGCCCTACAAGATGCCTCTAAGGAGTCAAAACCACATTGCAAAGTATTGCAAAATATTTTAGAAAGACTATCTGTAGGATTTTGTAGAGATGAAGTATACAAAAGGAAACTAATGTATAAAGAAAGTTTATTTGTTTTGAAGTTTAATACTATGTCCCCTATGGGTGGGAATGAATCTTGAATGTAATTGGAAAGTACTGATTTAAATTGATTGTTTCTAATTACATAATTGATGTGTGGGTTTATGTATTAAGACGTGTTTTTTTTAAGTTTTTTTGTACTCCTTGAAGGCTTGTGCCAAGCGCTAGAGAGGTGCAATAAATTGTGTTGATTGGTTCCTGGTTGTTGTATTTTTTACCTGGGTATTCTTTTTGTGGTTCTTTGCACATTGCAAAGTATGTTTACCAACTTGTTCAGTAGAATGCATTAAATCCTGTAATTCTTTATTTTCAGCACAGTCAGGAATCAATATCAATTTCTGTTTAAGTAATCCAATAAAATGCTGCTGGTACTTTAACATATGAAACTGGCAGTTTAAGGCCCTAATGGCCAAAGTAGCAGAAGTGCATACCTTCTTACCCCATCTGTCCAGGGCCCTGGAATCTCTATCAGAGGGGGTAGGATTTTTGGCAGTAGTAGCTTTAATGCCTTTGTGTCCCTGTGAAATGGTCTCTGGGTCCGCAGTAGGATTCTTGAAGAGGAACTTGTGAGAATCATGTATTCTGTAATACCGGTCAGGTTTTCTGGGAGCCTGAGATAAGGTGTCTGGGGCCAGGCTAGATTCCAAGAAGGCATAATCTACAATGTCCAGTACAGGGGGGATAGCTAAAGGCCTGTGTTGAGACAGGAGTAAAAATTCCCTAAGCCTCTTTTTTTGGAGTCAGAGTAATCCTGGCTTTCCCAGCGGAAATGCTTCCCAAGAGTGTGCAAAGTTTCACCAAAAGAGAAATCTTCTAGAGGGGAAGCAGAGGGAATGGAGCCCTCTCCATCAGAATCCTCATAGGTAGAGAAGGGCAAATCCTGGTCATCAGAAAAAACAGAAATTTCAGAATCCTGATCAGAAGAATCAGAAGGAAAATCAGTTTGAGGTTTCTCAGAGGGAGAAGGGTGGATTCCCCTAATTAGAGTAATAAGGTCTTCAGCCATTCTTATCTGTTTTTTAGGCATATGGGCCTGACCATGCGGTTTGGACATCAGTTTTCTAGGCATGCATCGAGTTTTAGGCCTTGAAGAAGAAGATGGCGTCGGTTTGATATGCAAGTCAGTAGGCCTGAATACACCCCCAGAAGCCGGTGCCTGCACAGCGGCTCCGGACCCATCCAAGGTAGAGACATCTGCAGGTTCCAAAGTCAAAGCATCATCTCGTGGCAGTTCTCTGAATGGGTCTCAGTAGAGGCCTGCGAATCTGAAGTAGCGGGTATCAGGCACTGCGAAAGTACTGGCAAACTGGCGACTAGCTTAACGGAAGCGTCATCAGCCGCTTTGGACCTATGCAGTCTGTCTTTACCTTTACATTTTTTTCAGAATGTCTGTAGTCTGATTGCTTACCGAAGCCATTTCTGGATAAATGAACAGAGTACCAAAATAGTTAGATGCAAAAATGAACAGACGACGAATAGTACGAGGATTGAATAAGGCACAAAACTGACAGCGAGGGATGTCGTGGTCTGGGCCTAAGCAAGGAATGCAGTACAAATGAAAATCTTTATGAGGTATTTGCTTTCCACAAGAAATACAACTGTTAACTTTTACTGACATCGGTTTAGAGCAAGAAAAAGGATCCCCAACGGGGTACTTAGCTTTTTTGAAGACTTCAGTTCTGAAACTCAAAAATGAAAATTTCAGGAGCCGACCGGCACTTGCAAACTGCTTCTGCTTCGGGCACCACACAGCAAGAAAGACTGATGTAATGGCGTCGGCTGCATGCTTTATACCCCTGACTACCTGACGTCATGGAAGAAGAGACAGCAACTGACGCAGGACCCAAGACTTTAATAATCAAGCCGGCTGAAGGCTACCTGCAAGCAGATAACCCAAATGTAATGACTGCAACAGTGAAACACGAAGAACATCCTTGGGGTAGCCGAAAGGCCAAAAAGTAAAGCAGGAAACAAAGTGATATGAAGAAACAAAAGCATAAGAATTTACTGAAATGTGAAAACACAAATATGAAAGCAAGCATTCTGCAAATCCAAAGTTACTATGCAAGCCTGAGGAAGAATCAGAGGAAGCAAGTACTGAATGGTCAGCATTTTGAAACCTGGAACCTTCAGGAAAGAGTTAAGGTAGAAAAGATCCAAAACAGGTCTCAAAGCTCCCTCATTTCTAAGAGCCAAAAACATCCTGGAATAAAAACAGTTCTTTGTAAATGAAGAGGAACTGGTTTAGTTGTACCCTGAGAAGAAAGGTCTTGAGGCAGAACAGGATGAATCTGGCTTGGAAGAGGTTAAGGAATTTCAGACAACTAAGAAATAGCTTTCCAAGACATTCTTGTAAGTCTTTTAAATGACAAGCGGAAGCCATTTTCTGATGATCAACTGCCAAACTGGCAGAAGAGAAGGCCTTTGAGATAAAGGAGCTTTTAATCGACTGAGGTGGGGAGAAACTACATGAGGTGGTAAATAGTCACAAGGCAGGTGATTTGTCCAGAAAAAAATGACTTACAATCATTTGAACTTGGATAAGATTTCTGAAACCCGAGGGTCTTGTGCCCTTCTGAGAAGATTTCAGGTTTTAAGACCAGCTCTATAACTTTAATTTCTCTGAAACTTAGGCACAGGAGGAAAATGATTTGTTTAAAATCTTGCATGGTTTCATCCTTCTGCAAGGATTTGAAAAGCTCTGCAGCTGCAGAAAGAAAGACGTCTGTCCAAGGGAGAATCCAACAATTTTTTTTATTAATATCCTTGTGGAAAGGCTGAAGTCTGAGCTAGAAAAATTTCAGAAAAACTAAATCAGTGTCAGTAGCCCTGAAAGAGGCACTACAGATGTGATGCTTGCTCAGAGCATTGATGGAGAAGTACAGAGAAGGTCAGAAGGAGTTGCATTGCGCCTTTGTGGACTTAGAGAAAGCATATGAAAGGGTGCCTAGAGAGGAGTTGTGGTATTGTATGAGGAAGTCGGGAGTATCACAGAAGTATGTAAGAGTGGTACAGGATATGTACCAGGGTAGTGACAGCGGTGAGGTCTGCAGTGGGAGTGACGGATGCGTTTAAGGTGGAGGTGGGATCACATCAAGGATCAGCTCTGAGCCCTTTCTTATTTGCAATGGTGATGGACAGGTTGACAGACGAGATCAGACAGGAGTCCCAGTGGACTATGATGTTTGCAGATGACATTGTGATCTGTAGTGAGAGTAGGGAACAGGTGGAGGAGACCCTGGAGTGGTGGAGATATGCTCTAGAGAGAAGAGGAAAGAAGGTCAGCAGGACTAAGACAGAATATGTGTGTGTGAATGAGAGGGAGAATGGAGGAATGGTAAGGATGAAGGGAGTAGAGGTGGCAAAGGTGGCTGAGTTTAAGTACTTGGGATCAACAGTTCAGAGTAACGGTGAGTGTGGAAGAGAGGTGAAGAAGTACAGGCAGGATGGAGTGGGTGGAGAAGAGTGTCAGAAGTGATTTCTGACAGACGAGTACCAGTAAGAGTGAAAGAGAAGGTCTATAAGAGGGTAGTGAGACCAGCTATGTTATATTGGTTGGAGATAGTGGCACTGACAAAAAGGCAGGAGTCAGAGCTGGACGTGGCAGAGTTAAAGATGTTAAGATTTGCACTGGGTGTGACGAGGGTGGACAGGATTAGGAATAAGTAAATTAGAAGGTCAGCCCAGGTTGGAAGGTTTGGAGACAAAGCCAGAGAGGAAAGATTACGTTGGTTTGCACTGTGTTGAGGAGGGATGCAGAGTATATTGGGAAAAAGATGTTAAGGATGAAGCTTCCAGGTAACAGGAAAAGAGGAAGGCCTAAGATAAGGTTTATGGATGTGGTGAGAGGACATGCAGGTGGTTGGTGTGACAGAGCAAGATGCAGAGGACAGGAAGAAATGGAAGCATATGATCCACTGTGGCGACCCCTAATGGGAGCAGCCAAAAGCAGCAACAGCTCTGAAAGACGCATCTGCAGCATCACAGTTGCACTATACTTAATGGAATGTTTAGCCACTTGAGTGACAAAATTTAGTAAGGACAGACAACAGTTTCTAAATCAGTCAGAAAAAACGTTACTTACACTAGTTATCCAAAATAGACATTTACCTAGCCATACAATGGTAACGTATAATTCTAAAAGCTAAAATGGCAGACGTATAAACTTTTTGCCATTTCTATCAATGTCACTACTATCTTTGTTACTAGGCAGACAAAGAATGAAAGAAGCTTACAATTGTACTGCTAAGCAAAGTTTGCTTTTCAGGAGAAAGGACAGTAATAGTAACAGTAACGCAATCCAAATGAAATGGGATTTTTGACATGAGACAGAGTATGGCACCATATAAAATGTCAGTTTTTTTAGGAGCTGAAGGCAGAGACTCCGGGATTAAGGGAAGCAGTAGACAAAGTGTCCGACAAAGCTTCCAAAACAGGGAATGGCCAAAGATTTGTGCACAACCATTTCCTGAACAGCACAGTACCTCTTTTGGATATCTGAGAATCCTCCCACTGAAAATAATGCATCATCTTGACAATGGTATCTGCAAAGAAAAGCTCCTCTACAGCAGAATCAGGAGATTAAATATCTTCATCAGAAGCAAAGCAGAAGAATGATTTGTGATGAAAGAATTGCCCCATCTGAATCAGTCCTCCTCAGCCTCAGAATATTTTCTAGGCCTTTTAAGGAGAGAAGAGATGGCGAGAGTTGAGGCAACATCAGCAGGAAAATAAGAGGGCGGACAAGAATCTTAAAAAGACACTGTGCAAAATCCTGCCAATCATTTTGTGGATCCCTCACAGGCAGAGGAAAAACTGTATGTTTAGTCTCTTGTTTTTTTTCTTGGATTTAAAGTCTAACCTAACAAAACATTTTGAGCTCCGATGCATCTCAAAGTACCTGGGATTTCCCTCCTAAGATTTGAGGTATGCCATTTAATCCCGCCGAGATAATCTGAGATTCCCCTTCTCAGCCAAATCAGACAAATGGTTAGATGTGAAGGACCTGCGAGACAGCCATATAAGCCTCTAACAGGGTTGCTAATGGCAGCAACAGCAGAAAAATTTTATTACGGAGGGGGAAAGATGGGAAATCTCCTGCATCTGTTTACAGTGTCTGATGCAAGAGATTCAAGTAATAAGCCAGTGTGCGCTTCTACCTCTCGAGAGTATAGATGGCTCGAGGCCAAAGCGGCTGAACTACCATCAGACCATCTAAACTGATCTTGAAGGCCACCTGATAGTCTATCCCTCTACTGTGAAGCTACAGAAGTAATTATGTCTGGCTTGGGTAATGATAGCTGCTGAAATAAGCTTATGGGGAGAGCTCATTCAGAAGTCTGGAATGCTGACGCAGGAGTCAATGTGAAGAAAGTACAGTTGTGTAATAACTTACCATAACAGGTGTCCTACTGATCACCATTGCAGAATTCCAAACTGTTCGGTTATCTCACCAAACATATTGGAAGTCCAGCCAGGGTACCAAAGCCAAAACCTTCCATGGAGCCCTACATCAGACAGATGGCCCAAACACATGGGTGTAAAGGTACATAAGCGGACTTATGAGTCTGAAATATTCAGACCATCTCAAAGCCAGGAGACCTGAAAACACTTGAGGAAAATTTACAAGACACACCAAGGTGAGTAAAAGAGAAGGGCTCCTCCTTGGTCCATGGTGAAACAAAGGACATCACTTGCATAGGAACAAAGAAGGGGGATGGCAGGGTGGAAAGGAACACTACAACACTAATCAGTAGGCCAACTATTGTTATGGTAAGTTCTTAAACTGTACCATGTCCTTTCTTATATCATCGCTGTAGCATTACAAACTGGTGGGTGATTCCCAAAACTTAATTAATGCCAAGGGTGGATCGTTCAGACAAAGGGGGTTGTCAATTATATAATTATAGCATTCATTACTGTATATATATATATATATATATATATATATATATATATATATATATATATAATAATTGTAATTAATAATGTTATTTTTGGAATGCTGGCTTTAAAATTTGACAGCTCTAATTTGTCAGTCATGTGACTGTTACATCATTAATTTGGGGTATTTAAATGCTTTAGCTTTTTGAGTGTATGTATTCTGATGAAGTCTCTTGTTATGAGATGAAAGAGCTTAATACTGTTTGTTTTAATTAAATATTTAATTTGCAGCTGGTGTGCGCTTCTGGAACCAATTTTATTTTTACAGTTTTAATCGTTTTTACAGTTCTACACGGCGTTGTCAATTAGCCCAGAGAGAAAAGACCTGGCAACGGAGGCTCTGGATCTAGAGAAAGCATCTTACAGTGTTTGGTGAAAGTGTACAAAAACGAATTTGCTGCTCTAATAGCACTTGAATCTATTCCTTTGTAAAAGGCTCCACAGGAGACAACTGCCCTAATGGAAAGTATTTATCAAGGTGGGTATAGCAAAAGGAAATAGATTTAGAAATGCAGTAAATAGTTTGGAGACTGGGTTTCCCAATTAGGCTTCCTCGAAAGAAACAACTTGTCAGTCTTGCTAACATCTTTGGTCTTATCCAAGTAAAGTCTGAGCTGCCTGTGTACATCCAGAGAATGGAGGATTTACATCTTCTTCTAAGGGATAGGGAAAAAGGTGGAAATACTAATGGCCTGGTTGATGGACAGCTCACTGAACACCTTAGGCATAAATGAAATACTGGCTATCAGAGAAAACCTGCCCATATGAAATGTTAGGAAAGGAGAGGAGGTCATCAGGGCTTGAAGCTCAAACTCTTCTAGCAGAAGTGAAAAATGATGTTTTTCAGTGTACAAAACTTGAGAAGCAGAAGCTTCTGGCTCAAAGGGTGGTAGAGTAAGCTTTCCTAAGACAAAGCTAATGTCCCAGGAAGGTGGAATAGCATTCCTATGAGGATTTAAATGTAGGAAACCTTTGGGAAACTTTACCTCAAGCCTACAAAACAGTGGAGGGTTTAGAGGAAAGCATGCATAAATGGCTGATGACTGTTCCTTAATCGAGAAGCAAGCTAGACTTGCTATTAGTAGTGCACACAATAAGACAGGATAGTACAGACTCCAGTCTGAGTAGGGTCATGCTTGTTATAGCATGACACCAGGCAGAAAATCTTTTCCATTTGGACAAACAAGACTTGCTAGTGGTAGGTTTCCTTGCCTTCTGAAGAACTTGTAGCATATCCTGAGAAAAATGGTGTCTGAAAGGGATCAGAATCCTGTTATAAATACTATTAGGCTTACAGATAAGAGTTTGGGAAGAACTAGACAACCAGTGTTATGCTTCAGAAAGTCCACACTGTAGGGCAACTTGTGGTGATGATTCTTGGCTAGGTGATAGAGAAGGGAGAACCTATGCTGTCTGGGTCAAAAGGGAGCCACCAGGAAGATTTTTGGTTTGACCTTGGCAAGTAGAGGCAAAGGTAAAAGGCATAAACAAACAGTCCTTCCCAAAGAAAGGACATGGCATCAATCTTCCAGGCCTGCGGGTAAGGAGTCCTGGAGCAAAACAGCTACAGCTACTTTCGTGAACAGAGGCAAGTAGGTCTTTTTGAGGACTGTGTCTAAGAGCAGCTCTCTATTCAGCATCTATTCATGAGGGTCTTCCCTGGATCTGCTTAGAAAGTCCACATGATGTTGTCCAGAGAGGAAATGCAAGCTGCTTGGAGAAAAAAAGTTTGTTTTTATGGCTTGTTCTCAAGCTAGAAGACTCAGTCTGCACAGCTGATAAGTGTGAAAGAATTGTTTGAAATCTTGCATAATTTTACCTTGTTCTTGCCAGGATTTAAACAACCTGGTCACCTCAGGGCCAAATAACAGGTCCTATTAAGAGGGGGGAACCCAAGAGTTTACCTTTAATATTATCAGGCAAGGACTGGTAACTTCTAATAACAGGTGCAGTGGAAATTACCAGAGTTGCCTGAACTAACAAGGAAACAGCTTGCTTAATGTCAGGCACTTTGACAGAAGACATTTTGTCATTTAGGTCTGGTACTTCATAACTCTCAAAGCCAGGGTGGAAAAGAAATGCACCTTCTTTCCATATCTGTCCATTGCCCTATCTTTGAGAGTAACGCATTAGCAGCAGGTAAAGGTTTAGATGGTTTTGTCTATGGAAACAGAAAAGACAGAGGGGTTAGTTAAGCGATTTTTTTTTTTTTATATAGGAACTTAAGGTCTTCAAGCACTTTATAGAACCCATCATGTCTCAGACACCGAGGCTGAAGAGTCGGGTGCAGTAGAAGTGGATGCAAAAAGGCCCAGAAAAGCTGCTAAAACTGGAGGAGCATGTGCAGGTATAGGGGTGCAACAGAATAACAAACCGAAACAGCTAAAACATTTATTGGCAGAGCAAAGCTTTCAGATACATCAACCTTCAGTGCAAGATAAAAAGCAAACTCACTGAGTTACTTTAATACCAATCAAATAAATCATGCAATAAAACACAGCCAATAAAAACATTCTCAATTAAGCACATATTAAAAAACTAATTTATTAAAGGCAGAACAAAATAACTGTATTACCTTAAACATAACATCCTATCTTTAAGAACTGGTTTGAGTGTAGTCATTTTGTTAACACCAGGGAAAAGATCAGCTTGCAGAAGTGTAATCCATTCATATTCTTTCAACTCCAATTTATTATTAATATCACCTCCCCTAATTGTTTTTTTTGAAGAACAGTTAACACTCTAAAGGTAAAAATGTGTTGAGCCACTCTCATTAACATGCTTAGCTAGTGAATTTGTTATTCCTTTTTATGTCAGACTTGTGTGCTACAATCCTATCTCTAAGCAATCTAGTGGATTTTCCTACATAGAAGGCTGTACAGGTCCGACATGTTGCAAGCTAAATATAGCAAGTATTACATGTTGCAGAAAATTTAATATGATAAATTAATCCACTAGTGGGGTGCGTGAATATAGTATCACTATTAATGGGCACACAACTGCAATTATGACAAGGAACAGTTTCCTTCTTTGTTATAAGTTGATTCACATCGATACATTTTAAATCCTTGTGACAAAGTTTCTATTTTAAACTCACAATTCCGATAAGCAAATCTGGCTTTTTCAGGAACAAGAACCTGTAGCTCGCTGGACCTTCTCAGAATACACCAGTTATTGATTATATCCCTAACGCCATCACTACATAGGATAACGTAATACATTTGTAGAATTCAAGTCAGATTGTGTTTATTAGTGCATCGTTCACTAAATTAAGGGGGTATCTGGTATCCTTATTTTCGAGGACTTCTTTTTTTAAAATCAAAAATTTCCTATCATATCCCGTTTCAGTGAATTCCTCAATAACAGCATCAAGTTGTTGTCTGCATTTTTCTGTCAGTATTAAGTTTGCAAACAGATCTATATTGACACTTAACTATTCCCTTAAAGACATTGGAAGAGTGCATACTAGTAAAATGAAGGTATTTATTGTATTGTACAGCTTTCCTATGAACAGCAGTCCGAATATCATGATGTACTTCCATGTCAATATCCAGAAATTGTATACGATCAATAGAGCTATTCATAGTGAAATGCAAAAATTCAGTGCTGTTTAGATAATTCACATATTATTGTAATTCTTGATTACCCTCTTCCCACACAAGAAAAACGTTGTCCACAAATCATTCATAGAAAGCCACCTTAGAGCTATATTTGTTGGGGGCATTATACATATGTTCCATCTCCCATCTATTCAGTACAAGGTTCGCATATGTATTTGCAACTGGAGTACCCATCGCAACACCAGAAAAGTACAGTTTTGTACCTACCATAAATGTAGATGTTCGAGTGCTAATACAGCTGCAGTCATAACAGATGGGTTTTCCTGCCGTCAGGCGGGTCCTTGGTCGGCCAAATTCCAAAGTCTAGGTCCGGCGTCAGTTGTCGTCGCTTCTTCCCTGACGTCAGTGCGACAGGGGTATAAAAAAACCAGCCAACGCCACTTTCTTCAGTTTTTCTTGCCCCAGATGTCAGGTGCCCCCAGAAGGAAGGCAATACATAAATTTATGTAATAATGCAACATAATCAAAAAACAGTAGTTGCAAGCAAATACACCATAAATGAATACCCCAATCAGGTTGTATGATGAGGTGTTAGCCATTAGGCCTGTCCCAAGAGGGGAAGGAGGGAGGGAAACCTGGACTGCAGCTGTATTAGCACTCGAACAGCTACATTTATGGTAGGTACAAAACTGTACTATGTTCATCGTGCATACAGCTGCAGTCATAACAGATGGGTAGAATCCCAAAGCTAAAAAAGGGGTGGTAGGCACTAGGTGGAACTAGGAGGAGCCAGGATGCCCTGCAAGACTGCAGTGGCAAAGCCTGCTCTAGATTTAAAGTATAATGGTAGGTGATAGTGCTTGGAGAAGGTATGTACAAACTCCAAGTGGCTGCTTCCAAAATATCTTTGGTAGGAACCCCCCTGAGGAAAGCTGCAGAGGTAGCTGTGGCCCTTGTGGAGTGAGATCTGATGCCTGCAGGTACAGTCTTACCATGAAAAGAGTAACAAAAGCGTATGCAGTGGGCTATCCATTTTGAGATTGTCTGTTTGGAAATTGGCTTCCCTTGAGCTCCTGTAGCATAGGAGTTGCTCTGATTTTCTGAAAGGCTTTGTTCTGTCCAAATAACGCAGCTGTCTGTGAATGTCCAAGGAATGTAGTAGTCTCTCCCCTTTGTTTTGAGGATTAGGGTAAAAGGTAGGTAAGTGGATAGCCTGATTCAAAGCTACCCTGGATACTACCTTTGGCATAAAGGACGGATTGGTTCATAAGGAAACTCTGTCCTGATGGAAAATGATGAAAGGCTGCACAGCCATGAGGGCTTGTAGTTCCGATACCCTGCGAGCTGAGGTGATAGCCAGAAGGAAGGCTGTTTTCCAGGACAAATATTACAGTTATGTTGAAGCAGCTGGCTCAAAAGGAGGCAAGGTCAGTTTTTCTAGAATGAAATTGAGGTCCCAAGCAGGTACTGGTTGTTTCCTTGGGGGTTTTATATTCTTAGCCCCTCTGAGGAACTGTCTTAAGAGGGGGTGAGAGAATAAAGGAGGGTCAGTGTTGTATTCTGCAGATATGGCTGAGGCATGGATTTTGATGGAGGAGAATGAAAGTCCACTGCTTAGCATCTCAGCTAGGTACTTTAATATTTGAGGTAAATTCAGTATTCCAGGATTCTGACCCTTTTTCTTATTCCAGGCACAAAACAGTTTCCATTTTGAGGAGTAGGCTTTTCTAGTAGAAGGCCTTCTGGCCTCCAAAATGACATCCTGAACCTCCTTGGAGAGTAGGGTCTGTTGTGAAGTTAAGGAATCTTCCATGCGGCCAGATTAAGTGTTTTCAGCTGACTGTGAAGAGTTTTGAAGTTGTGCTGAGTCAGTAGAAGGGGCATTAGAGATAGGATCCATGGTGGGGAATGCGTCAGGCTCCTCACGAGTGGGTACCAGTGTTGTCTTGGCCAGTCTGGAGCAATGAGAATCATCTTTGGTCTGTCTGTTCTGGTTTTTAATAGAACTTTGGGCAGCAGAGGAAGAGGTGGAAAGGCATAAACTGTCATTGTTATCCAACTGAAAGAGAGTGCGTCCACTTTCCAGGCCTGTGGATGAAAGGTCCTTGAGCAAAATTTTGCCAATTGGTGATTTCTGTGAGAGGCAAAGAGATCTATGTCTGGCCTTCCCCATGCTTGAATTATCTTTGTAAAAACTTGAGGATGCAACTTCCATTCGTGTGGATCTGTCATATTTCTGCTTAGATTGTCTGCCAGCGTGTTTCCCTTGCCTGGCAAGTACTGTGCTTGAAGTTCGATTTGTAATTCCAGAGCCATGTTCCAAAGAGACATGTCCAGCCTGCATAGGGGGTATGAATGGGTTCCTCCCCGTTTGTTTATGTACCACATTACTGTGGTGTTGTCCGTCCTTATCAATAGCTGAGCTGGATGCAGTATGTTTTTGAAAGCTATAATAGCATTTATTACTGCTAGCATTTCCTTTTGATTGATGTGTAGGTGCTTTTCTTTTTGGGACCATTTGCCCTGAATGCACCGATCTGTCATGTGCGCCCCCCAGGCATAGTCCGAGGCATCTGTTGTGATGACTTGATTTGCTTGAGGCTTGCAGAATGGGAGACCTGTGTTTCTTTGGCATGCTTGAGCCCACCACAGAAATTCCTTTTGAAGACATGGAATCAGTGGTATTATTGTTTCCAAACTGTGGCTGTGTTGAGACCATAGGTTTTTCAGGTACCATTGAAGTTTCCTCATATGCAGCTTTGCACATGGGATTAGTAGGATGCACGATGCCATGAATCCCAGAGCCTGCAGGATTTTCCTTGCAGTCAGCCTGGTGAAATTTGCTAGTTTTCTGAAGTATTGAGTTAGTTGCCCCTGTTTCTCTGGCGTAAGGTAGGCCATCTGGGTGTTTGTATCCAAGTTGGCACCCAGGAAAATGATTGTTTGAGAGGGTATTAGCCTTGATTTCTTTTTGTTGACTGTGTATCCCAGAGAATTCAACATTATTACAAAAGCCAGATGTTTCAGAAGTATGTGCTTGCTGTCCGCTTGGATCAGGCAGTCGTCCAAATATGGGTATATTTGTATCCCTTGAAGTCTGCAGTAGGCAATTACTGATGCCAGGCATTTCGTGAACACTCTGGGCGCAGTAGATAAGCCAAAGGGCAATGCAGAAAATTGATAATGGGTTGAACCTGCAAGAAATCTGAGGTATCTTCTGCAATCTTGTCCGATTGGGACATGCAGGTATGCCTCCTTGAGGTCCAGTGTTACCAGCCAAGACTCCTTGCCCAGCATGGGAAGCAGCTGCTGTAATGTGAGCATCTTGAACTTTGGCACGAGTAAAAATGTGTTTAGGATGGATAGGTCCAAAATAGGTCTCCAATCTTTTCCCTTCCTTGGTATCAGGAATAGTCTGGAATAAAAACCTTGACCCTGTTCTTGTGCAGGTACCTCTTGAATAGCTTTCATGTCCATGAGATCTGAAATTTGTTTTTGTGCCTCTGCCCTTTGTGTGGCAGGTTTGGCATGCCTCTCATTTTTGGAAGGATGTGAAAGTGGAATCTGTAGCCTCTGTCTATAATGTCCGGGATCCATTTGTCTTTTGTGACAATATGCCAATTTTTCGAAAATAATGCCAGTTTTCCACCTAAAGGTGCTGCCATTTGAGCCTTGCTTGGCATGCAAAGGGGAAAGTCATTGGGTCTGCTTTCTGAATGGCTGTGAACTATCCTCACCACCTCCTTGTGTAGGTGCTTGCCATTGTCTGCCTCTAAACGATCCTTGAGATTGCCCTCTGCCCCACGGCACCTGTATCTACCTCTTTGGGGTCTGTCCGTGGCTGGAAAGGACCAATTTTTGGAAGGCCAATTTCTACTGAAACGTGGAGGTTGTACTGTAGGAAATCTTTCACTGTTTGCATTGATTTTGCATTTTCCTCCATTTTCTTTAATACCTCCTCAGCTTTAACACCAAACAACACATCTTTTTGCAGAGGGGCATCTAGTAATTTAGCTTTGACATGATCTGGTAAGGTTTGCTCTTTGAGCCAGGCATGTCTACGTATGACTGATCCTGTAACAGCAGCTCTACATGAGGCCTCTAAAGCATCAAAACCACATTGCAAGGTATGTTTACCCACTTGTTCTGCACTATGTATAAAATCCTGCAACTCCTTCAAGTCTGGTTGTTCAGGTTGTGACATTTTGCTTCTCAACTGTGATAACAGAAATTGTTGGTACTTTAACATATGGAACTGACAGTTTAATGCCCTAATGGTTAAGGTGGCTGAGGTGTATACCTTTTTCCCCCACCTTTCTAAAGCTCTGGAATCTCTCCCTGAAGGTAATGGATTTTTAGCAGTGGAGGCCTTAATTCCCCTGGGGCCCTGTGAGATAGTTTCTGGGTCAGCCGCATGGCTTTTATATAGGAATTGGTGCGAGTCAGGAACCCGGTAATACCTGTCAGGCTTGACTGGGGCTGGAGGTAAAGAGTCTGGGTTAAGGCAGGCCTCCGAATACACATCATCGAGAATGTCTAAGACAGGAGGTATAGCCAGAGGCCTGTGCTGAGGGAGCAAGAGAAAATCCCTAAGCCTTTTCTTGGAGTCTGAGTACTCTTGGCCTTCCCAGTGGAAGTGTTCCCTCAAGGTATGCAAGGTTTCCCCAAAAGAGTAATCCTCGGGGGGGGGGGGGGGGACAGAGGGAATGGATTCCTCTGCATCAGAATCTTCAAAAGGGGAGTATGAATGTTCCTGGTCTTCAGAATGTTCAGAAATAATGGAGGCCTGGTCCGAGGAGGGGGATTCATCCTCCACTCTGGGCCTTTTGTCTGGGGGGGGGGGGTTGAGAGCCCCTGATAAGAGTAATCAAATCCTCAGCCATTTTGAGCATTTGCTTTTTAGGCATGGGGCCTTGAGAAGGGCCCTGAGGGGCTTGTCTTAGTATGCATGGCTGCTTTAGACTTAGTGAAAGCCTTGATGGAAAAAGAAGAGGAAGGCCTGAAGACACCTTGAGAGGTGGCAGACCTGTCTGAACTCTGAGTTTCACCGCCAAGAGTGGCTTCGGTATCTGTAGCCGGGGTGTGGGCCAAAGAGCCTGCGACCTCGGGTACAGTAGACACCGCCAATGAAGCGTCGTCGGTAGTCAGGGGCTGCGTAGGCGCCTCACTGAGAACCGGACCACCTGTAGCCAGCTTTGGCATGGTGTCGGTAGAAGCCACGGACCTCGTATGTCGGACCTTATCTTTGCGTCTTTTACTCAAAACTGGAGTCGGAGTATCCGACGGCATAATGTAATTAAATCTTTTGCCAAAATAGTGTTGGGCGAACTCCGCCCGACGCTTAATAGTGCGTCTGTTGAATGTAGCACAAAAACGACAGGCCGAGACGTCGTGGTCTGGGCCTAAGCAAGGAATGCAGAGGGAATGAAAATCCTTATGCGGTATTTGCTTCCCACATGAAATGCAATTATTAACTTTGTCTGACATTGGCCTGAGGCAAGAAAAGTTTCCCCAACGGGGTACTTAGCTTTCAAGAAGACTTCGGTTGAAAAATATTCATAATCTCAGGAGCTGGCCGACCGGCACTTGCAAACTGCTTCTGCTTCGGGCACCGCGTGGCAAGAAAGACTGAAGAAAATGGCGTCGGCTGGTTCTTTTATACCCCTGTCGCACTGACGTCAGGGAAGAAGCGACGACAACCGACGCCGGACCTAGACTTTGGAATTCGGCCGACCGAGGACCCGCCTGACGGCAGGAAAACCCATCTGTTATGACTGCAGCTGTATGCACAATGAACATCTTTATAGAACCTATCATGTCTCAGACACAGAGGTTGAAGAGATGAGTGCAGCAAAAAGTGGATGCAAAAAGGCCCAGAAAAGCTGCTAAAACTGGAGGAGCACGTGCAGGTATAGGGATGCCAACCTCCAGCAAATTGTAATATCTTTTCTGTACATCAGATGTTTGTCTGAATTTCAACTCAAAATGCTGCTACATCTTAGTTGTGGCTTCTCCAAAGAAGATTTCCTTTAGAGAATCAAAGAATAAAGTATCATCACAGGCAAACTGGCCTGGGGAATGAGTCTGGGATGCGTAGGTCAGGGTATGCTCATTCAAATCATAATTTGCTTCATCTTTCTCATAAGAGGACTCAAGTTGTATTTTCTGAGGGGTAAAAACAGTAGGAGCAGAGGATTGAAGGGAAGACAGTTTGAGAGCCAGAATGGCCTTAAATAGGCCTTGGGGAAAATCCCATCCATTAATTTCTTGGGATGCCTGTGGAAGAGAAACATTTTTTATTTTCTGTTTCTTCTTCTTGGGAGAGATGTCTACTTAACAAATTGAAGCTGATCTGGCCTCAGTGAACTTCAAATAAAGGCCAGGCACCACTTCACAGACATTTGCAGGATGCCTTCTGGTCCTTCTGAAATGTTAAATTTAGGAATTTAGGGGAGGGGGGGCCACCCCTGTACCAGTAAGTTCAGTGATATTGGATGTGCATGAATCAAACCTGATACAGATCTCCAGAGGGTTCGTGATAATGGGAGCCTGACAAGCTGACTGTATGGCAGGCTCTTACAAAGTTTCATTTAGTACGTCAGAGTAACTGCACAGATAATGGCTCAGGTCTTGGCCATCTGAAGTTCTTTTTCTGAATGAACAAGGATGTCAGGTGCCGAAGGACCCACCAGTTAAGTTGGGGCACTGGGTATCTAGATAGGTATTGAGAGGATGGGCTCTCACATAGAGTTTTCGGTACAAACAGCTGACAAATATGGAAGTTCTGATAGTAGTGTTCTTTACCTAAGTAAGACACTGATTGGAGATCCTGAGAAGGAAACTGCCTACTGCAATAATGCTTCCTCCTCCTTTTAGCTCAGAGCCAACAGTTTAAATCACACAGCAAAGGAAAACAATGAATGTTCCCCAATTCGGCACTTATTTGAAAAGCAAGACACAAAAGATAATGACCATGTGTAGAACAGACCAATGGGTTTGAGACCCAAGTCTGGACTGGCAGTGAGACAATCTGATTTCACAGACACACACACTCCTGTTTATGTACCTTTACACTTGTAGACTTAGGTCATAAATCGGACGTATGGCTTTGGTACCCTGACAGGATGTCCAGGTTATTTGGAGAAATATCAGAAAAGTTTGAAAAACTGCAACAGTGATCCAAGGACAAAAACCCAGAATCAGCAGAGATTACATCAGTCACTAACACCAAATTCAACTCAGCCATCAATAGAGGCCTGACCCACAACACAGAAAGACACCCACCCCAAGAGGATTCTAAGGCTTTCGGATAGAAGTCAAAAAAAGCATCAAGGGCATTAGTAATGAAATAGGCTTCCACTTACCCTCCGCTATCACCAGGGGTCAAAAGGGTAGCTAAAAGACATGGTCAAAAATTGCCTACAGGGTGGCAACTTAACCTCAGGAAGAGATGAAGGGCTGACCTGTCTAAAATGTTTAGGATGCTACACCTCACAACTATGGTAACCTTGAGCAAAACACACTAGAATTAATGACACCTCATTCTGTGCTCTCATTCATATGACTCCTTGAACAGAACTGCAAATATCATACTCAAGTTTCAGATGTTGGGGACTGAAGTACACCCCACTTCTGTCTTTGGTAGGAATGCTATGACCACAGGCTTCACATTTGTTCAAACTTGAACATTTTGCCTACATAATGGCATCTACCAAAAAGAAAGTACAGTTTTGTACCTACCATAAATGTACATGTTTGAGTGCTAATACAGCTGCAGTCATAACAGATGGGTTCTCCTGCCGTCAGGCGGGTCCTCGGTAGGCCGAATTCCAAAGTCTAGGTCCGGCGTCAGTTGTCGTCGCTTTCTTTCCTGACATCAGTGCGACAGGGGTATATAAGACACAGCCGACGCCATTTTCTTCAGTCTTTCTTGCCCCAGATGTCAGGTGCCCCCAGAAGGAAGGCAATATATATATATATATATATATATATATATATATATATATATATATATATATATATATATATATATATATATATATATATATATAAAATATATATATATAAAATATATAATCATGCATTACAATATAATCAAAAATCAGTAGTTGCAAGCAAATACACCACAGAAGGATAACCCAATCAAGTTGTAAGATGAGGAGTTAGCCACTAGGTCTGTACCCAGAGGGGAAGGAGGGAGGGAGGGAAACCTGGACTGCAGCTGTATTAGCACTCGAACATCTACATTTATGGTAGGTACAAAACTGTACTATGTTCATCGTGCATACAGCTGCAGTCATAACAGATGGGTAGAATCCCAAAGCTACGCACAGGGTGGTAGGCACCAGGTGGAAATAGGAGGAGCCAGAATGCCCTGCAACACAGCAGTAGCAAAGCCTGCTCTAGTTTTGGAGTATAAAGGTAGGTGGTAGTGTTTAGTGAAGGTATGCACAAAACTCCAAGTGGCTGCCTCCAAAATATCTTTGGTAGGGACTCCTCTGAGGAAGGCTGCAGAGGTAGTTGTGGCCCTTGTGGAGTGGGATCTGATGCCTGCAGGTACAGATTTACCATGAAAGGAGTAACAAAACCGTATGCAGTGGCCTATCCATTTCGAAATTGTCTGCTGGGAAATTGGCTTCCCTTGAGCTCCTACAGCATAGGACACAGAGTTGTTCTGATTTCCTGAAAGGCTTTGTTCTGTCCAAATAGTAACGTAGCTGTCTATGGATGTCTAAGGAATGTAGCAGCCTTTCCCCTTTGTTTTGAGGATTGGAGTAAAAGGTAGGTAAGTGCATGGCCTGATTTAAAGCTACTGTGGATACTACCTTAGGCATAAATGACGGGTTGGTTCATAGGGAAACCCTGTCCTGATGGAAGATGAGAAAGGGCTGCACAGCCATGAGGGCTTGTAGTTCCGAAACCCTACGAGCTGAGGTAATGGCCAGAAGGAAATCTGTTTTCCAGGACAAATATTGCAAATCTGTTGAGGAAGCTGGTTCAAAGGGAGGCAATGTTAATTTTTCTAGAATGTAATTAAGATCCCAGGCTTGTATTGGTTGTTTCCTTGCAGGTCTTATATTCTTAGCTCCTCTGAGGAACTGTCTTAAGAGTGGGTGAGAGAATAAGGGTGGATCAGTGTTGTATTCTGCAGAAATGGCTGAGGCATGAATTCTGATGGAGGAAAATGAAAGTCCACTGTTCAACAGCTCAGCTAGATACTGTAATATCTGAGGCAAATTCAGTTTTCTAGGATCCTGGCCTTTTTTCTCATTCCAAGCGCAAAACCGTTTCCATTTTGCGGAGTAAGCCTTTCTAGTAGATGGCCTTCTGGCCTCCAAAATGACATCCTGCACCTCTTTGGAGAGTAGGGTCTGTTGTGGTGTTAAGGAATTTTCCATGCAGCCAGATTGAGTGTTTTCAGCTGACTGTGAAGAGTTTTGTAGCTGTGCTGAGTCAGTAGAAGAGGCATTAGAGGTAGGGTCCAGGGAGGAGTATGTGTTAGGCTCCTCAGGAGTGGGTACCAGTGTTGTCTTGGCCATTCTGGAGCAATCAGTATCATCTTCGGTCTGTCTGCTCTTGCTTTCAACAGCACCTTGGGTAGAAGAGGCAAAGGTGGGAAGGCGTAAACTGTCCGTGCTGCCCAACTGAAAGAAAGGGCGTCCACTCTCCAGGCCTTTGGATGGAAGGTCCTTGAGCAGAACTTTGTCAATTGATGATTCCTGTGGGTGGCAAAGAGATCTATGTCTGGCCTTCCCCATGCTTGGATTATCTTTGTAAAGACTTGAGGATGCAACTTCCATTCGTGTGGGTCTGTCATATTTCTGCTTAGATTGTCTGCCAGCATGTTTTCCAATCCTGGCAGGTACTGTGCTTGAAGTTCGATTTGCCATTCCAGAGCCAAGTTCCAAAGTGACATGGCTAGCCTCAACAGGGGGTATGAATGTGTTCCTCCTTGTTTGTTTATGTACCACATTACTGTGGTGTTGTCTGTTCTTATCAATAATTGCCCTGGATGCAGGAGGTCCTTGAAAGCTGTAATTGCATTTATCACTGCTAGCATTTCCTTTTGATTGATGTGAAGGTGCTTTTCCTTTTGGGACCATTTGCCCTGAATGCACCTGTCTGTCAATTGTGCCCCCCAGGCGTAGTCTGAGGCGTCTTGTTGTGATGACTTGATTTGCTTGAGGCTTGCAGAATGGTAGACCTGTGTTTGTTTGGCATGCTTGGGCCCACCATAGAAATTCCTTTTGCAAACATGGAATTATTGGTATTATTGTTTCCAAACTGTGGCTGTGTTGAGACCAAAGGTTTTTTTAGGTACCATTGAAGTTTCCTCATATGCAACTTTGCACATGGGATTAGAAGAATGCAAGATGGCATAAAGCCCAGAGCCTGCAGGATTTTCCTTGCAGTTAGCCTGGTACAATTTGCTAGTATTTTGAAGTACTGAGTTAATTGCCCCTGTTTTTCTGGCGTAAGATAGGCCATCTGGGTGTTTGTGTCCAAGTTGGCACCCAGGAAAGTTATTTTCTGAGATGGTGTTAGCCTGGATTTCTCTTTGTTGACTGTGTATCCCAGAGAATTCAATAACCGTGTTACATAAGCCAAATGTTCCAGAAGTATGTGTTTGCTGTCCGCTTGGATCAGGCAATCGTCCAAATAAGGATAAATTTGTATCCCTTGAAGTCTGCAGTAGGCAATTACTGATGCCAGGCATTTCGTGAATACTCTGGGCGCAGTAGATAAGCCAAAGGGCAATGCAGAGAATTGATAGTGGATTGAACCTGCAAGAAATCTGAGGTATCTTCTGCAGCTTTGTCTGATTGGGACATGCAGGTATGCCTCCTTGAGGTCCAATGTTACCAGCCAAGACTCCTTGCCCAGCATGGGAAGAAGCTGCTGTAAGGTGAGCATCTTGAATTTTGGTACGAGTAGAAATGTCTGTAGATATCCAAGAACAGGAAAGCAACTCCGAAGGTTTTGTTCACTCAATTTAATATAGCACGAAGTAAAAAACAGCCACAAACAAGACGTTTACAAGCACATTAACGCTCTTGCCAATAAATTGCGTTTTCGTACCTCACAAGTCAGGACTTCATCAGACAGTCATTAAAATATTTGATTGATGTTTAAATACAAACCCTATTCAAATTCAACCAATAAATTTAAAGTGCATTAATGATTTACAAATCAAATATTACCCCTTCATGAATATTTACAAGCTTCATTTTAATTCAATTGAAATGACTTTCTTCCCTCTACATTCATTGTTTTACTTGATTTATACTGCATTTTTTTAAAAATAAACTTTCTTTAAATGGTTTTAAAACACGAATAAAATACATTCTTTGCAAAATACAGTATAAATCAAGTAAAACAATGAATGTAGAGGGAAGAAAGTCATTTCAATTGAATTAAAATGAAGCTTGTAAATATTCATGAAGGGGTAATATTTGATTTGTAAATCATTAATGCACTTTAAATTTATTGGCTGAATTTGAATAGGGTTTGTATTTAAACATCAATCAAATATTTTAATGACTGTCTGATGAAGTCCTGACTTGTGAGGTACGAAAACGCAATTTATTGGCAAGAGCATTAATGTGCTTGTAAACGTCTTGTTTGTGGCTGTTTTTTACTTCGTGCTAAATTAAATTGAGTGAACAAAACCTTCGGAGTTGCTTTCCTGTTCTTGGATATCTACTGACTTTTTGGGTTACCAGTTCTTGCTGTTGTTGGCTTTTTTACGAGTAGAAATGTATTTAGGATGGATAAGTCCAAAATGGGTCTCCAGTCGGTTCCTTTCCTTGGTACCAGGAATAGTCTGGAATAAAAACCTTGACCTTGTTCGTGATTAGGTACCTCTTGAATAGCTTTCATGTCCATGAGCTTTGAAATTTGTATTTGAGCCTCTGCCCTTTGATTGTGTGGCAGGTTTGGCATGCCTCTCATTTTTGGAAGTGTGTGAAAATGAAATCTGTAGCCTCTGTTTATAATGTCCAGGATCCATTTGTCTGTTGTGATATGCCAATTTTTTGTAAATAATGCCAGCTTTCCTCCCAAGGGTGCTGCCAGCTGAGACTTGCTTGGCATGAAAAGGGGAAAGTCATTGGGTTTGTTTCCTGTATTGTTGTGTACTGTCTTCGCCACCTCTTGGTGCTGGAGTTTGCCATTGTCTGCCTCTATATGATCCTTGAGATTGTCCTCTGCCCCTTGTGCCTGTATCTACCTCTTTGGGGCTTGCCCGTGGCTGGAAAGGACCAGTTTTTTGAAGGCCAATTTCTGCTAAAACGTGGTGGTTGAACCTGTAGAAAAGCTTTGACAGTTTGCATAGATTTAGCTTTTTCTTCCATTTTCCGTAGTATCTCCTCAGCATTAGTACCAAATAATACATCCTTTTGTAAAGGAGCATCTAGTAGTTTAGCTTTAACATGATCAGGCAAGGTTTGTTCCCTAAGCCAGGCATGTCTACGAATGACTGATCCTGTAACAGCAGCTCTACTTGAGGCCTCTAGAGCATCATAGCCACATTGTAAGGTGTGTGTTTACCCACTTGTTCTGCACTATGCATCATATCCTGCAACTCCTTCAAATCTGGTTGATCAGGTTGTGACATTTTATTCCTTAACTGTGATAACAGAAACTGCTGATATTTAAGCATATGGAACTGACAATTTAAGGCCCTCATGGCTAGGGTGGCCGAGGTATATACCTTTTTTCCCCACCTTTCTAAGGATCTAGACTGTCTTTCGGAAGGTAGTGGATTCTTAGCAGTAGAGGCCTTCATTCCCTTGGGGCCTTGAGAAATGGTTTCAGGGTCAGCATTACGGCTTTTGTAAAGAAATTGGTGAGAGTTAGGAACTCTGTAGTACCCATCAGACTTGACTGGGGCAGGAGGCAGGGAATCCGGATTAAGGCAAGCCTCCGAGTAAACATCATCAAGTATGTCCAAGACAGGAGGTATCGCCAGAGGTCTGTGCTGAGGTAGCAAAAGAAATTCCCTAAGTCTTTTCTTGGAATCAGAAAAGTCTTGGCCTTCCCAATGGAAGTGTTCCCTCAAGGTATGCAAGGTTTCCCCAAAAGAAAAATCCTCTGGGGGAGATACAGAAGGAACTGACTGCTCTGCATCAGAATCTTCAAAAGGGGAGTACAAGTGTTGCTCTTCATCAGAATGTTCTGAAATAATGGAGCCCTGGTCAGAAGAGGGAGAATCTTCCTCCACTCTGGGTCTCTTGTCCAGAGGGGGTTGGGAACCCCTGATAAGAGTAATTAAATCCTCAGCCATTTTTAGCATCTGCTTTTTAGGCATGGGGCCTGGAGATGGGCCCTGTGCAACAGGCCTCTTGGGATGCATGGCTGATTTGGACTTAGTAAAGGCCTTTATAGAAAAGGAAGAGGAGGTTCTAAAGACACCATGGGTGGAAGTGGACCTGTCCACATTAGGAAGCTCAACACTCACAGTGGCTTCGGTAGCTGTAGTCTGGGTATGGGCCGAGGCACCTTTGGTCTCAGTTACAGAAGACACCGCCAGAGAAGTGTCGTCGGTAGTCAGGGGCTGCGTAGGCGCCTCGCTGAGAACCGGACCACGTGTAGCCGGTTTTGGCGTGGTGTCAGTGGAGACCGCGGACCTCGCGTGTCGGTCTTTGTCCTTGCGTTTTTTGGACAAAACGGTAGTCGGAGTCTCCGACGACATTTTATAATCAAAAGCTTTACCAAAAAAGTGCTGGGCGAACTCCGCCAGACGCTTAATAGTGCGTTTATTGAAAGTAGCGCAAAAGCAACAGCCCGAGACGTCGTGGTCTGGGCCTAAACAAGGTATACAGAGGGAATGGAAATCCTTATGCGGTATTTGCTTCCCACAAGAAATACAATTGTTAACTTTGTCCGACATCGGTCTGAGGCAAGAAAAGTTTCCCCAACGGGGTACTTAGCTTTAAAGAAGACTTCGGTTTCCAAATTTTCGTAATTTCAGGAGCTGGCCGACCGGCACTTGAGAACTGCTTTTGCTTCGGGCACCGCGCGGCAAAAAAGACTGAAGAAAATGGCGTCGGCTGTGTCTTATATACCCCTGTTGCACTGACGTCAGGAAAGAAATCGACGACAACTGACGCTGGACCTAGACTTTGGAATTCGGCCGACCGTGGACCCGCCTGACGGCAGGAGAACCCATCTGTTATGACTGCAGCTGTATGCACGGATGAACATCCACCACTTAATACACCACAACCAGCAGTAATCCAGAAAATTAACATGGTTGGCAAGCAACAAAACCCATTCAGCACCACCAGAAACTGAACCAGAATAGGATACAGTACAGTGAACCAAAACTTTTGCCAAGAGCAGTGTGATTTTCCAAGATGAGCTACAAAAACACAAGTTGCAAAACTCTTGAAAATATGAAAACTAGACTGGCCTGACTTGAAAATGAAGAAAACTGCAAATGAGTGATCAACACAGACTAGCAACAATAGAAAACATGAAACGGTCAAAGAACAAGTTAACAACTTGGGCCCTTTTTTCCATGCAAAGTTCAGTAGCAATGAAATAAATTTAACAGAGAAGGAACATTGCAGATAAGGATGGAAGCACAGCCTGGGAAAGTTTCACTTGCTAAGATGACTAAAGACGGTCTGTTTTGAAAGCACTGGAGATGCTGGTTGAATTACATTGGCAATTACCATTCCTCTCTCAAAAATTCCCAACCTCCATCCCCATCAAAAGCCCTTCCTCCCTTCTTACTAGAATTCTACAAATCTATTGTATAAAAAGAAAATGCTTTCTACTGTGTACAAATTAATTACAATAATAAAATATCAGGCCTGTACCCTATTCTCTAAATAGTGGAATTAATATAAAAAAATGAAGTACTCGCAATGTTCCATCTGAGCAGTTGTACTTCATTTTTCAACCAATGGGTAATGGATCCATATCGCATCTGACACGGCCGCATATCCAGCATCTGATCCAAGCTCCAACCCCAAACCATAATGCCCAGTCTCCTTCCTCCCTTCAGATTGAGTTTGCTACTCAACATATAACATACACCCGACCCAACAAGACCTTACCACTACTAGCAGCCCAAAAACTCCTGAGCCAAAGCACAATGGACAGCTCCTAGGCTGTTCACCTTCCATGGCCATGACAATGGTGACAAGGTCGGGTGAAGGAGAGGGGGATTGTTGAAGACAAATGAAGTACAACTACTCAGATGAAACGTTATGGTGAGTACATAACTTCTTTATTTGAAGTAGTTGACTTAATTTGGTCTTCAACCTGTGGGACAGAGTCCTCAGCTACTAACACCCGGGTGGCCCTCATGGAAGGATATTCAGGAGCACTGCTGAGCCAAAGGATGTCCTGTTTCTGGATATGATGTTCAATTTGTAATGCGAAATGATGATATGAGATGAGGACCATGGCAGCTGCAGAACAAATATCCAGCTACACCCTGGACCAAAAGGCCACTGAAGTAGATAAAGATCTGGTGGAATGCGCTTTCACCTGACCTGAAGGGGAAATTCGCTTGACAGAATATGCTCGAATAATGCCCTGGGAAATTCAACAAACAACTGTCACCTTAGAAACTGGTTTCCCTAAGAAGGGTTTTGAGTAAAACAAACTGATCAAATTTACAAAAAGCTTTCGCCCTGTGCAAGTAGAATCACAATTGTCTGTGCACATCCAGCAGATGTCATTTATTTTCACCCCTATTCTGAAAAATTGATAGCCTGATTAATAATGGCTTCTGATGCTACTTTAGGAAGAAAGGATGGGTTAGTACGCAGAGAAAACCTATCCTTATGAAAAATAATGCAAGGAACTTTGATGGATAGTGCTTGAAGTTTCAAAATTCTCCTGGCAGAAGTAATGGCGACCAAAAATACAGTCTTCCAAGATGGATAGTGCAAATCTAATGAAGTTGCAAGTTCGATAGGAGGGGAGACTAAAGCCTGAAGTATGAAAGTAAGGTCCCACGAGGGGTGTGTAGGATCCTTCACCGGTGGGGTCTGAGAAGAAAGGCAGCTTTGAGGAAGGTCTTACAAAGTTTAGAAGAGGCTAATTAAGTCATGATTTTACCCACATGAAAATTAGAAATTGCAGCTAGTTTGGACTTTGACAGTGGAGGAAGTGGCACCTTGCTGAAAAATCCTCACCAAAAACTCTAATACTGTGGACACAGGAGCACTAAAGGGATTCAATGCCCTCTGAGAAGCCCATATGGAAATCTGTTTCCACTTGCTACAGTATATCCTTCTGGGGGAAGATTTGTGAGCCACCACCAAAATGGTTTTAAGAGGAGATGATAAACCGGGAGTCCTAATCAGGGAAACTGGAGCAACCAAGCAGTGAGTTTCAGACTGTCCAAGTCTGGGTGAGGAATCCCAGAGGGATGAGAAATAAGATCTGGAACCGGATTCAAGGTCCATGGTGGAACTACTAGGTGAGATCAAAAGGAGGGAAACCAGACTTGGCGAGGCCAGAATGGGGTGATGAGTATCACAGTGTTCCCCAGCCCGCGAGTTTTCAGAAGAAACTTCAAGATGAGGGGCAGCGGGGATGGGCATAAAGAAGACTGGGAGGCCAAGCATGAATCACTGCATCTCTGGGGCTTCCCCCTGAGGGGGGGTTCAGAGCGACGAACTCGCTGCATTTCACACTGGAAGGAGATGCGAATAGATCACAGCAAAGATAACCCCACTTTAGAAAGATCTGCTCCGCCACTGAAGGATTCAGAGACCATTCATAAGGCATGAGGATAGATCTGCTGAGCCTGTCCACTAGAATGTTGGACCTTCCCGGAATGTGCATTGCCACCAGAAAACATCCAGTGGAAATCGCCCATTACCACACTCTCATTGTTTCACGACAAAGAGGGGTAAGATCTGGTTCCTCCTGGTTTGCTGATATACCAGACTACCAACATGTCTGTCTGAATCGCAATCTTCCCTAGAGGAAGATGGGCATGAAGGGCCTGCAAAGCAAGAACCACCCTCATTCTCCTGGATGTTAATATGCAAACTGGTCTCGGATGGGGACCATGTGCCTTGGACTGTCCTTCCCTAGCAATGCCCCCCTCTCTAGCTGGGAGGCATCTGTGGTCACTGTGGTTTTGGGAAAGGATGGAAGAAAGGTACGTCCCCTGACTAGGTCCAGAGGAATGAATCCACCACCAAAGAGTTTCTGCATACTCGAGAGAGGTGGACTAGATGAGACAATGGTAGAGCTAACAGAGACCATTGGACAGTTAGAGTCCACTGAAGAATCTGCATGTGAAGTCGCGCTAAGGGTAATAGATTGATCATGGACGCCATAGACCCCAATGCCCTCATGGCCGCCATAGACTCCACTGCCCTCAGAACTGTTTCTGCTGTCAGAACTTGGGCTTGAAGGATGTACAAAACGTGCAACTTTAGACTGTATACCCTGTCTGGGATGAGGAAAACTTTCATTTGGATAGTGTCCAACAGAGTCTAGAATCTGAACAGGGGCCAGTGACGACTTGAGATTGATGGTGATGCCCAGTTATTTTGCTAGTAAGAGGAAATAATCCCTGGCTTGGCAAAGTAGATGCTTGGAAGGGGCAATGAAGAGCCAGTCTAGGTAAGGGAAGACCCAAATACCCTGAAGCCTCAGGTGAGCTGCTACTATTGCCATCACCTTGGTGAACACCCTGGGGGCTGTGGTAAGACCAAAGTGAAGGGCTCTGAACTGATGGACTGGCTCCCAGCCAGAAGCGGAGAAACCTCAGAGAGTGCCTGTCCATCTTGATATGATAGTGTGTGTGTCCTGGAGGTCAATCAAGCACATCCAATCGCTTGCCTGCAAGTAGGGCATGATGGACTGAAGAGTGACCATCCAGAATTTCACCTTGGCTACTGACAAGGTTCAAGGTAGATAGATCCAGAATGAGTCTTAGGTCCCCCGTTTTCTTTGGCACTAAAATAACCTGGATACGTGACCACCACCTGAACTGTTTTTTTTGCTGTTTATAAGGTAAAGCTGCTTAAATATAACACCTGAATGACCAACTTGCTGTGCTAGAACCTTGTATACCTATGGTTGTTGTCTTTTGGCTTTTCCTGGTTAGGGGTCGCCACAGCGGAACTTGTATACCTATGGTAGCAGCGCAAAAACAAAAAGAAAAAGAAAGCAAATTTTAAACAAAAAGGCTGTCCTAGCTTGTATGCAAACACCCTAAGTACTATCTCGTTCCTTCCTCCAGACCATTCGTAGCCATTTTTTAAGGATCCCCCCCCCCATTAAATACCTACATCAGTTAAGAATCACCCAGAAAATACTGTGGACCCAGCAAAGAAGTTTGAGAGAACCATAGCCCGAAAGTAGTGAATGTATGTTAACTTTCTTGGTTTAGTGCACGCCCTTACGGACAGCTGACTGACTTTAGAGTGGTCAAACGCTGCATCACAGATTAGCGGCAGGCATTACCCCCCCCATATATCTGTTACCTTCTTAGTTATACTGCACTCCTTTTCCTTTGTAATCTAGAGTGCACCTTTGTCTCTTCTACACATCCTCCCCACACTCCAGCTCCCTGAATTACACATCTGATATATTATTTTGTTTTAATTTAGTCTAAAGTTACTTAACTGCCACATACCTACCTTCCACCCATAGAGGATACATATTGCAGTAATAGGCTCTCTTTCACATAACATTGAGTCTCCCAAACTCTCCAGTGTCTTGGACTACTGGCTCTGCCCCACTCCGTTCACTACACTCCTCTACCCTACCCCATCCCCACCCACCCCATATCAATTGCATTTATAGTTATACACCATACCTTCTATCAGTTCCCTCCCACCCATTTACAGTTTCACACCACACATCACTTACAAACCAACAACCTTCAGAGTCTTACTATCACTCATTATTAGTATCATCAAACACACTTACTTTAAGTTACTACCCTTAAACACTCTTCACTATAAACAGTCCCACTTAATAAAAGCACTACTCTACCTATGTACTATCACCTTTCTCCTGCTCTCCTACCTCTCCTCTTACCACACTCAACTACATATCAGTACCCCCCACAATCGCAAACCGAACCTCTATCCATTCCCCTGAAACTTTGCAACTTCCCTATCACACCACTAGACCTCACCTCCTCTAGAGCAGTCTCTTACTCCCACTACAAACTGTCAGTCAGAACTAATCCTCAGTCCTCATTAAGACGTACTAAATTACTACACAAACTAAACTGCATCTTCACCTACTCCACAAACTCATTCGCTGTGGTGACATTCACCCTAATCCAGGGCCCACCACAACACCCTACACAGACTCTAATCAGCCAAACGCCCTATACTACAGACCTATCTCCTCTTCATTAACATAAATGCATGAAGTATACTTAAAATCCAGGACCTTCACGCTCTTTAGCTGTATATAAACCAGAAATAGCAGTGCTGACTGAAACATGGTTTAAACCAGAACACCATAATTATGAGATTATAGCCCCTGGCTATAACATAATACGCAGAGATAGAGTAGAGCAAAAGGGAGGTGGTGTAACGGTATTGTTCCAAAATCATCTCACCATTGAACAAATTGATTATAACACCCAAGAAATCAAAGATGTTGAACTAATCCTTGCCAAATTAAAACTAAACTCAAACATATCATTATTGCAGGTGGCTACATTCCACCAGGCAATAACACTACTATAATGGAAAACCTGCTAAACTGGATCTCAAACTCCATGCCACAAGAAACTGTACTATTAGGTGACTAATATTGACTGGCTGAACTGCTATAGCCAAACACCAACTACCCACATTAACCTCCAAAGATTTACCCAAATTATATCCACCACAACCAGAACAGACAACCTCAAAACGCGAATCCATCTTAGACTGGATTCTGTTATCTGACCCCACTCTAGCATCGCACTCTAACTGTCTACCTGACAGTCTAAGTGATCATCAACCAACCTACCTAATTCGGAACAGACCCCATTACATAAGCCAACACAACCTCAGAGTAATACGTAACAAAAAGACCTTCAAAACAACTGACTTCATCAATTCACTACAAAGCTGTAATTGGACACCCCTAAAACTACTATCTCTAGATGACACCGCACAGTACTTTAACTCCACTTTCCTGCAAATCCTAAACTGTCATGCCCCCTCCAGAATTAGAAGACTAAAAGCTAACTATGCTCCATGGCTAACTAAAGATACTAAGACTACAATGAAAGAGGGATCTGGCCTGGAGTCCATATCAAAAGAACAAAACCAGTAATCCGAGGCAAACCTACCAAGAACTTCGAAACAAAGCCAAAAAACAAATCAAACTAGACAAGTAGCTACTATAAAAACATGCAGGAAAAATATGCCAACAACCCTAAGAAATTTTGGGCTACAATAAATGGCATAATCCACCCAGGTAAAGCCACAACCCCAACCCCAGTACTACCAAAACAACCATGACAACATTCCCACACAATTTAACAAAGTTCTTTATCAAAACAGTCCAAACCCTTACCAATGCCCTCAATACCACTAGCAGCCCTACACCAGGTGCTAGAAAAACCCACCCTACTAAAAACAATATCAACTTTTCCCTACACCTTGTAACCACTAAAACTATTTCAAAGCTCCTTAACTCAAACCAACCACACTAGCTGCTGACACCCTACCAGCTGAATTCCTTCAGATAGCAGCAGGCGCCACAGCCTATCCCGTGTCCATCCTCATAAACAGGTCACTTGCAGAATTCAAAGTCCCCACCCTGTGGAAAACATCACACATTATTCCACTGCACAAAGGGGGCAAATCCTTAAAACTCACCAACTACCGCCCAATCGCAATACTCACACCTCTATCCACGATATTAGAGAGAGTTGTACATTCCCAACTACTTTGGTACCTCTTACAAAACCAAATCAGCAACAGAAGCTCCACCGGAAGAACAGCGATCCGTAATTGAAATAAAGGCTCCAAACAGTCACGAAAGGAACGCTGCGGCTTGCAGGCATTGGAAGTCTGCCTTATACTAAAACAGTTCAAAGAAATTGCACTGAGAAAAAACGAACCACAGATGCAACATAAATTAAGCACCAATTCTGGCACAGTAGGTAACCTGCTGGTTACATAAATGAACTTCAAAACCAAGAAAAGCCACTAACTCAAAAGGTGGATAGAAGCTTCCTTTATTCAGTGAGCGCTTTCACCCCAAACGGGTTTCTTCAGACTGTACAAAAAACTAATGGCAGCACAGCCCATATATACCTTAAGTAATCAGCTGACTAATAATTCAATTAAAAACATTTTTCTTAAAAACAAGTCTAAAACCTTACAATTTGTAGCAGCTTTTATACAATAAATATAATAAATATGAAACATCAAAATGTGCAAAGAAGCTTAAAAATATATAAATATATAATCCATTCAAACAATTCAATTCATCATAAACATTTACCACATAACCACTAGATGGTGCTGTATTACACAGAAAATGCATTAATGTGTATATGTATGAGCACAATCAATATAAACATTACTAAAAATTAGAAATAAAAGGCTGTTCTACTAATATACAACATTTTTATGGAACAGCATTACTAAACAATGTACTACCTCACAAAGGGCCATCTTATTTCATCACCTTTCTCAGCCTTCTCTTCTTGAGAAAAGGTTGTAGGCTAATTTTATCATTGAGCCCAGGCAAAAAATCTGCCTTACATCTGATAATCCACTTGGTTTCTATTTCCAGGGTAAGATTCTCTAGATCACCACCTCTAGAATTGGGATCTATTGCCTGTGTAACAAGAAAACTAAAGGTATGTGCAGGACCTTTAGCTTTATGGTGTTTGGCTAAAGCGTTCTTTTCATCACCTACCCTCATGCAATAAACATGCTCCCTAATCCTTTCTCTCAGTGTTCTGTTGGTTTTGCCAATATAGAACGCTGAGCAGGAGCAACATAGGGCTAAATATACAACGTTGGCCGTTCTGCAGTTTGTCCCAGTGCAAAATTTGAATGTTCTATCTAACAATGGTGGTTTAAAGGTTGTTTCTGTGTTGATAAATGTGCATTGATTGCAACCACTGCATGGAATAGTGTTATAAAATTGTGTGGGTGCATCCTTAATATTCTTATGACATAGCATTCTCCTTAGGTTCAAACTATTCTTATAGCTGAATCTAGGTCTAACCCCAACTAAATTACTGATGGAATCTTCGACCCGTAGAACATGCCAATGTTTGACTATAATGGCTCTAATATCAAAGATGTCACTGGTGTAATAGAGAGGTATTTTGACATAATCAAACCCATGCTTAATGTCTATATGTTCATTTTCACTCATATTTTCTACGGTGTTTGAGAAATAAGGTTTAGCTCTATTATTTCTCATAGACAATACTTCCATTTCAGTTTCATCAATTTGTGTAGCATTATAGTCTCTCTCTAATAACCTGTATCTGAGTCCCTCCAATTCATCTTTATATCCAGACTCTGTGGGATTAAGTCTAGAGGCCCTCATAATTTGTCCCTTAACAACGTTCTCAAAGATGTGCTTAGGGTGCATACTACTTCTGTGTAATAAAGTGTTTCTGAAACATTCTTTCCTATGGACAGACGTATTGACTATTCCATTAGGTAGCCTCATGACATTAACATCTAGATAGGGGATGAAATCTTGGGAATAGTTCATGGTAAATTTCAGATAGTCAGTGTACCCATTAATCTCTTTCTCAAACGCCAATAGAGAAGACTCACTACCTGCCCAAATCATAAAGAGGTCATCCACAAATCTTTTATAGAAAAGTACATATTGTTTGTAATTCTTGGAAGGGAATAGTGTCTCTTTCTCCCATTCAGCCATAACAATGCAGATTGGGATTACCCAATTTGAAGGGGTATTATCGAACTACACAGTTAAGGCCCCTATACACAGCAGAAGCAGAAAACTACAATTCAAAGTGGAAAGAGATGATGATGAAATGGGGGGGGGGCTCAAGAAATAAGGTGAGGCTGGGATTTTGGATGCAGGTCTTTAAGGAGAAAAACAATCATACAGAATATTATATCTTCAAAGTAGCAGTAAGTATCCTAAGAACTAAGCCAACACAGGAATTGAGAAAGGAGATTCTGCCAATAGGGATTACTGCAATTAGGGATATAGACAATAGGGGGCTGGAATTTATTGGAGAAAACTGGCAAAGGAACCAAGGTACTGGGAGAAAATAATTAGAGAGGGAAAGACGATGCAATGGGAAGACACCAATTCTTTATTTAGACTGCAGGTTACAGATTCCCTTCCCTACCAAGGATTTATCTCACAGTACAGGCAGAGAGAAAAAATGGGGGGGGGGGGTCCTAAATGAAAGACCAGCACTGGTAGAGTTTTTAGTAGACTAACAGGAACTGCCATTAAAAAGGCATAAATAGTGAAGCATAAAATACTGCTTGATAAATAACAGTTGTGTAAAATCTTACCATAACCATATATTTCCTTCTCTTCTATGTTGCAGTATTCTTTACATACGGGTTGTATTCCGCCAGTCAACCCAACGTCCGGCCTGTATACAAAAGCTTATTGCCATTGCCAGTACATGGGATGTTGCACAAAGTCACTGAGAGCTTCAGCCACAAAAGGGATGTCTGCATGTACCATCCTCAGAATAAGGTAGCCCCATGAGGAAAGTAATCCAAGGCCACATCACAAGGAGTCATCCTAGGAAAGCAGTAGTAGGGGGAAGGCAAGAAGGAAAGAATCGTGCAACATAAAAGAGAAGGACATCTATGGTTATGGTAAGATTTTACACAACTATTCTATGTCCTTCTATTCAATGCTGCAGTAGTCTTTACATATGGGAGAGTGCAAAAGCTCAAAAGGAACTCGGGGAGGAGGAAGGAGTAGAGAAGACAATGCAAGGCCATTTTCTACAAATCCATGCAAAATTGCCCTAACAAATCCTGCCCTGGATCTGGATACAATGTCTAGTTTGCAATGTTTTATAGATGTTTGAATAGATGACCAAGAAGCAGCTTCCAAAATGGAAATCAGCATCTAGACCTTTGAAGAAAGCCCGAGGGGATAACAGATCTGGTACAGTGGGCCTTAACAGAAGATAAGGATTTCCCATGAAAGTCATAGTAAAACACAATGGCCTTAGAGATCCAAGAGATCGTCTGGAAACACGTAAAACCAGAGCCCTGGGATGAAAGGACACATCTGATCAGATTTCATGATAGACTGTTTTGTCAAGATAAAATGTGATGCTGACCTGCCTATGTACATCCAAAGAATGCAGAACCCTCTCACTAAGACTGAGGTGAAGGAAAGAAAGTGGGCAAATGAATGGACCGATTAAGTGACAACTCATTCATCACTTTGGTTATTAAAGCTAGATTAGTTCTCAAGGATACTCTGTTTTTGTGGAAATTCAAAAGGGGGGGGGGTGAAGCCATCAATGCCTGAATCTCAGAGACTCTTCTAGCAGAAGTTAAAGCTACTAAAAGTACTGTTTTCCATTTGCAAAACTTCACAGAAGCAGAAGCTACTAGCTCAAAAGGGGCCTGAGTAAGCTTCTCTAAAACATACAGTTAAGATCCCAAGAAGGTGGAACTGGTTCCTTGGGAGGTTTCAAGTGTAGGACACCTTTAAGGAAAAGCTTAACTTCTAACTGGGAAGCTAAGGGGAGTCAATGGCAAACAGAGCAGAGTAGTGGACTTTGAGGAATATGAAAGTACAGTTTTGTACCTACCATAAATGTAGATGTCCGATAGACATGCAACTGCAGTCATAACATGTGGGTTGTCCTGCCTCAGGCAGCCCTTGGTCGGCCAGATTCCAAAGTCTGGGTCCGACGTCGGCTGATGTCGCATTTCTCTCTGACGTCAGAGCGGCTGGAGTACATAAGCATCAGCCGACGCCATTTTCTTCAGTGTTTCTTGCCCCAGATGCCAGGTGCCCTCCAAGGAAGGCTGTAATCAAATTGGAAGACAAAAACAGGATTCCAAACAAATAAATGAGCAATAAAACAAATACACCATAACAGATATCCCCAGCTAAGAGAAACAGGGATAGGAGTGGACCCTAGGCATAGAGGGGTATGGAGGGAGGGAAAATCCGACTGCAGTTGCATGTCTATCGGACATCTACATTTATGGTAGGTACAAAACTGTACTATGTCCTTCAAGAATGCAACTGCAGTCATAACATGTGGGTGGAATACCATAGCTTAGCTGGGGGAGGAGGAATGCTCTAGGAAAAGGATGGTGAGGCAATCAAACCCTGCAGGACTGCCGAAGCAAAGCCTGCTCTGGATCTGGAGTATAGAGGGAGATTGTAGTGTTTGGAGAATGTATGCACGGAGCTCCATGTAGCAGCTTCTAGAATGTCCTTGGTAGGCACCCCTCTTAAGAATGCTGTAGAGGTGGCTGTAGCTCTGGTGGAATGTGGTCTGACATTGGCTGGAACAGTCTTTCCATGAAAGGAATAACAGAATCTGATGCAATGTCCAATCCATTTAGAAATAGTCTGTTTTGAAATTGCTTTTCCTTGTACTGCAGGGGCGTAAGCTACAAAAGTTGTTCAGACTTCCTACTGGCCTTGGTTCTGTCCAGGTAGTGAACGGTTGTCTGTGAATGTCCAAGGTATGCAACAGTCTTTCCCCCTTATTCTCAGGATTGGGGAAGAAAGCAGGCAGATGAATGGCTTGATTTAAAGAAACCCTAGATACCACCTTTGGCATAAAAGTAGGGTTGGTCCTTAATGAAACCCTATCTCTGTGAAAAATAATAAAGGGTGGCATTGCCATTAGGGCCTGTAGCTCCGAAACCCTTCTTGCTGAGGTAATTGCCAACAGGAAAGCTGTCTTCCATGAGAGAAATTGCAAGTCAACTGAAGCTGCTGGCTCAAATGGAGGTAGAGTCAGTTTTTCTAAGACAAAATTGAGGTCCCAGGCTGGCACTGGGGCCTTCCTTGGTGGCTTAATGTTCTTGATTCCCCTGAGGAATTGCCTTAAGGGGTGAGAAAAAACAGGAGTATCAGTGTTGTATCTAGCTGAAATAGCAGATGCATGTATCTTTATGGAAGAATATGAGAGGCCGTTCTTTAACATATCTGCCAAATATTCCAAGATGAGTGGGATGTCCAACAATGATGCATCATGCCCCTTGCTGGTATTCCAATTGCTGAATCTTTTCCACTTTGCTAAGTAGACCTTTCTGGTGGATGGTCTTGAGCCTCTGTTAATATCCGCTGAACTTCCTTGGAGAAAGATAAGCTGAAGTTATTTATGGGATCTCCCAGGCTGTTAGCTGCAGTGTCTGAAGATTTGGATGCAGTGTTTCGAAATTGTGTTGAGTCAAAAGTAGAGGCCACTGGGGAAGGGCCCACCTCCTGGTGTGACATATGCTCCGTAGTAGTGGGTACCAGTGTTGTCTTGGCCAGTCCGGAGCTATTATGATTCCCTTGGGATTCTCTGCTTTGATCTTTAGTAATACTGAGGTCATCAGTGGCAGAGGTGGGAATGCATAGATTGCTAGGGAGTTCCAGTTGAATGAGAGGGCATCTATTTTCCAAGCTTTTGGATGGTATGTCCTTGTGCAAAATTTTGGTAGAAGATGGTTGAGGTGAGAGGCAAACAGGTCCACTTCTGGCTTGCCCCATGTCGAAGTGAGTTGTCTGAAGGCCTTCGGATGTAACCTCCACTCGTGTGGATCTGTGAAATTCCTGCTTAGGCTGTCCGCCAACACATTGTCTTTTCCTGGAACAAACTGGGATTGTAACTGGATGTTCAGGCTCAGTGATTTCTCCCAAAGTTGCATTGTCAGTCTGCAAAGGGGGTAAGAGTGGGTGCCCCCCTGCTTGTTTATGTACCACATCACAGTGGTGTTGTCTGTCCGTATCATTAAATGGCCTTGCTGGAGTTGGTGTTGAAACGCCTCGATGGCATGCATTACTGCCAGCATTTCCTTTTGGTTTATATGCAGATGTGTTTCCTTTGGAGACCATTGTCCTTGTATACACCTGCCTTCCATGTGCGCCCCCCATCCAAGGTCTGAGGCGTCTGTAGTCACGGTCTGTGTTATCGGTGGTTTTTTGAATGACATATCTGTGTTTGCCTGGCTCACCGAGGCCCACCATAGGAATTCCTTTTGTAGGCATGGAATGAGTGGTATGATTGTCTCCAAGTTGTTGCTGTGTTGAGACCAAATGCTTTTTAGGTACCACTGAAGCTTTCTCATGTGTAGTTTTGCTAATGGGACCAGGAGAATGCAGGATGCCATGTAACCCAGGGCCTGTAGGAATCTCCTTGCAGTCATCTGGGTGAGTTTTGCTAAACCTTTGAATTAATGAGTTAACTTCTCTTGCTTGTCTTCTGTCAGGTAAGCCATCTGAGAGGCTGTGTCTAGTTTGACTCCTAAGAAGATTATTTGCTGGGATGGCTGCAGTCTTGACTTTTGGAAGTTGACTGTGTATCCCAGAGCTTGAAGTAATCGTATGACATAATCCAGGTTTTTTGTCAACATCAATTTGTCGTCCACTTGTATGAGGCAGTCGTCCAGGTACGGGTAAATTTGTATCCCCTGGAGCCTGCAATGAGCAATTACTGAAGCCAGGCATTTTGTAAATACTCTGGGCACAGTAGATAAGCCAAATGGCAATGCTGAGAATTGATAATGCTCTGGCCCTGCAAGAAATCTGAGGTATCTTCTGCAGCTGTGTCTGATAGGGACATGCAGGTATGCCTCCTTGAGGTCCAGAGTAATCAGCCACGACCCCTTGCCCAGCATGGGAAGGAGTTGCTGTAGAGTCAGCATTTTGAACTTTGGTACTATGAGAAAGGTGTTTAATGCGGACAAGTCCAGTATTGGTCTCCATTGAGATTCTTTTCTTGGAACAAGGAACAGTCTTGAGTAAAACCCCTGGTCTTGTTCTGGAACTCTTTCTATTGCTTTCATCCGAGTCAGCAGAGTGATTTGCTTGATAGCCTCTGCCCTCTGATTTTGTGGTAGGTTTGGCATGCCTTGTTTTCTTGGTAAGGTATGAAAGTGATACCTGTACTCTCGGTCTATAATGTCCAAAATCCATTTGTCCTTTGTCAGTCTGTGCCAGTTTTCTGCAAACAGAGATAATTTCCCGCCCAAGGGAGCTTCTAGTTGTTCCCTGGTAGGCGGTAGTAGAGGAAAGTCACTGAGATTGTGATTGTGGGGCAGGTGAAACCCCTGCGTCACTTCTTTGGTTTCCTGGCTGCCATTGTCGTCCCCTGTAAGGGCCTCTGTATTGGCCTCTTCCTCGGCCACGTCTGTTCTTACCCCTTTGAAACTTTTCTGGATTAGGAAAGGACCAGTTTTTTGAAGGCCAATTCCTACTGAATCTGGGGGGTTGAACCTGGAGGAAGTCTTTCACAGTCTGAACTGATTTTGCTTTCTCTTCGATGGTCTTTAACACATCCTTAGCATTTGTACCAAAAAGCTTGTTCTTTTCCAAAGGTGCATCCAGAAGTTTTGCTTTTACATGATCTGGTAGAGGTTGATCTTTTAACCAAGCATGTCTACGAATGACTGCCCCTGTCATAGCTGCACTACATGAAGCTTCCAGTGCATCATATCCACACTGCAGGAAGTGATTGCTTACTTGCTGAATGTTATGTACAGCTTCCTGCAAAGTCTTCCTGTCTAAAGGATCAGGAGTGGCTAATGTTTTTTGTAAATCTTCTAACAGATAATCCTGATATTGTAACATATGAAAAAGGTAATTTAAAGCCCTCATAGATAAGGTAGTGGATGTGTAAACATTTTTGCCCCATCTCTCTAATGACCTAGCTTCCCTGTTGGAGGGCAAAGGATTTTTTGAGGTGGAGGCTGAAACTCCTTTAGGCCCCTGTGAGATAGTTTCCAAATCAACAGTATGGGCCCTGAATAAATGGGAATGAGTTTCGGGGATCCTGTAATACCTGTCTGGCTTGGCTGGAGCAGGAGGAAGAGAATCAGGGGTAGCACTAGAGTCAGAATATAAATCATCCAGAACATCAAGTACAGGAGGAATAGCTAAGGGCCTGTGCTAAGGCTTCTTAAGGAAAGTCCTAAGGCGTTTCCGAGAATCAGAATAATCCTGACCTTGCCACTTGAAGTGTTCCCTCATGGTGTGCAGAACTTCCCCAAAAGAAATATCCTCAGGAGGGGAGGCCGAGGGAATGGAATCTTCTGCATCCGAGTCCTCATAGGTCTGGAAGAGCTCTTCCTGGCTATCAGAATGGACAGAGCCCTCAGAATCTTCATCTGAAGGAGTAGGGTCAGAGGGTTCAACCCGGGGCCTTTTATCAGGAGGAGGCTGGGATCCTCTCTCAGGATGGGCCTGTGAACCTCTAACCATGGAAATTAAATCAGCAGCCATGGACATAATTTGAGTCTCTGGAGTCGGCTGAGGTAAGGATTTAGAAGTAATATGCTTGGTTTTGCTGGCTGCCTTAGCCCTAGTGTAGGCCTTAATAGACATGGCCATAGGGGGCCTGGCAGCTCCACGTGCAGGAGTGACCTTGTCTACAGCAATGGTCTCAGGCATTTCCTTGGTTTCGGTATCCGGAGGAAAATCTATAACTGGCGTCGGAGTAATGTCTGGAATCGGAGTCGTCGGTAATGCGGTGTCTTCGGTTCGGAGCGGTGGAGAGACCGTCTCAGAGGGAACCGGAGCACTCGCGCTAGGTTTTGGCGTGGAGTCGGTGGTAGACGCGGGCCGAGGATGTCGGTCCTGGTCTTTTCACTTTTTGGGAGTTTGCGATGTCGGAAGATCCGACGGCATGGTGTAAGCAAAATTATCGCCGAAAAAATCTTCAGCGAACTCCGCCCGGCGCCTGTGAGTGCGCTTGTTGAAGCGAGCACAAACTACACAGGCCGAGACGTCGTGGTCTGGGGCCAGGCAAGGGAGACAGTAAGAGTGGAAATCCTTATGAGGTATTTGTTTACCACAAGAAATACAATCGTTAACTTTTTCAGTAATTTCTGACATCGGCTGAGGCAAGAAAAAGTCCCCAACGGGGTACTTAGCTTTTTTGATGACTTCGGTATCGTAGAATACAGGAGCTGACCGACCGGCACTTGCAAACTGCTTCTGCTTCGGGCACCGCGCGGCAAGAAAGACTGAAGAAAATGGCGTCGGCTGATGCTTATGTACTCCAGCCGCTCTGACAGAGAGAAATGCGACATCAGCCGATGTCGGACCCAGACTTTGGAATCCGTCCGACCGAGGGCTGCCTGAGGCAGGAGAACCCACATGTTATGACTGCAGTTGCATTCTTGAAGGACATCGGCCACTATTAAGCAACTCACACAGGTAAGAAAGTACTAAAGGAATCACAGACTAAACTCTTGGGTGTCATAATAGAAGTTCTCAGGTTCAACTTACACCTTCTCTAATGTATTAAAAAAACCAAACCAGAAACTAGGTTTGCTGTATTGTAATAAAAAGTTTCTAACTCCAAATGCCAGACTCATCCTAGCTCAGGCATTCCTGCTACCCTCACTTCTCTGTGCTGCTCCAGTACTAACCTTTTATCTAGCACACTACCTTGATTAAACGCCAAAAAACATACCATAAAATTGCTAGATTCATTACCAACTCTCACTACACCTCACATCACTGCCTTGCCCTTAACTCCCTCCAATGGCTTGAATTCCCACAACTACTGTTAACATCCCAATTCCAAATTATACACACTACTATATAAACCATCTTCCTGTCCAGCTCTCTCTACCCTTCTATCCACCTACTCCCCATCTCTGCCCCTGCACACCTCTAACCAGCAGCTACTAGCAGTCCATTCACCAAAGAAACATGTGGGTAAATTACTATACAAATGCTTAGTCCTGGAACAAACTACCCTTAGACCTACGTACCATTATACACCCATCTCACTTTAAAAAGGAACTTAAACAGAATCTGCTCAACTTCAAATCTTGTCCCTGCCATAACCTCTCCTAAATCCCACTTTCAAATGTCTTAACTCCTACCCTTTCTACCTTGACTGCTATGTACAGCCTACCAAATCTCTCAAGTACAAAGCAAGTACACTTTGTAAATCACAGGAGATTACTCATCTCGAAATATTTTTACATATACAAGGTCTCATGCTGGTATACTATCCTACTCTTAATCCCTCCCCTCCTCTACTCTTCCTATTATGTACATACTTTATCCCTCTCTCTCGGGTTTATCTTTAGATACGACTTGCAGCTTTTCTCTTTGGCTTTATTCTTTACGTATGGCTAACAGATTTCTAGATGTACGTGGGACCTTGTTTTACCATTTCTTCACAAATTTCTCATATTGTACACTAAATGGGAATCAAACTAAATGGCATCTTTTTTGCTGCAAACTGTTAAATGACTAACCAACTGTAAATTGTTTATCTCTGTAAAACCTACACTGGATGGAACTAGATTTATGTTGTATACCTCTAACTGGAGCTTTTCACCTCGGGTCCCCACTGAGAAAATGGGTTTCTAACCCAGCTGGACTAACCCAGTTAACAAATGTCAATAAATAAAAGGAATACCTGCAGAGAAGGGTTCCTGTTTTCTTCTGTGGCACCACATAGAAAATCTTTTCCACTTAGAAAATTAAGATTTCCTAGTATTGGGTTTCCTGGCCTCCCACAAAACCCTAAGCAGGTACTTAGAAAAAAAGGTGGCCTAAAAGGGATCAAAAGTTGATCACCCACAAGGTCAGCTGCAGAGCTGACAGATGTGGATGAATCAAGGCCCCCTTGTCCTGAGTGAGTAGGTCCAACCAGTGAGGTAACTTGTAGTGATGACCCTTGGCTAGATGCAGAAGATGGAGTCAATACTGTCTTGGTCGAAAGGGGGTCACTAGCAAGATTTTTGAGTTGTCCTGCAGAATTTTCAGCAGGACTTTCTGAATTAGAGGGAAGAGGGTAAATACATAAAGAAACATCAATTTCCCAGCTGAGATAAGGCAATACCCAATTTGTCAAAGATAAATGCAATATAATCAGATTGCCATCTAGTAGCTAAAGTCACTTGCAACTGGTTTACCCAATTTTAATTCTGCAACTGGTCTGTTTTTGATTTTTGTTCTATGTAGATAAAAACACAACTGTCTGCAAACATTCAATAAATAAAACGTATTCGCCCTTGATTGTGAAAAAAAAAAAAAGGAACAAATGCTAGCTATTAAATTAATGTACTGATTGACATTAGATTTTGACACCACCTGGAAGGAAGCATTTGTTAGTAATGTCACTATCATTGTGAAAGATCAAGTATGGAGGTTTTCAAGACAAGGCTTGAATCTGTGACACTCATCTAGAAGAGGTAATGGCTGCTAGAAAAAAAAAAAAGTTTTCCAAATAAGGTACTCCAGGTTGCATTTAGCTGCTGGTTGAGAAGGGAAGTGTAAGTTCCTGCAGTACCACCTGAGATACCATGGGAGGTCTCACAAGGACAGTGCTTCTCAAGAAACCCCTGCACAAATTATGAGGCACTACTGAAGAACCTTGAAATCCAATGTGAAAATCTGATGTGCATCGAGGCTGAAAAAAGGGTCTACATAATTCTGTCATGCTCAGTAAACAAATCTTTCCATTTACTTGCATAGAGTTAACATGTTGAAGGTTTATAGGAAGATAATATATATGAAAACAGGGGGAGAGAGCATCGGTTGTCTGGCCATTAACAGAACTGGAGAAACCAGGCCATCAGCCTTAATGTTTGTGATGTCAGAATGGATAATGGCTGTCAGGCGAGGCAGAAAATCTGGGGTTGGATTCAGAATCTAAGGTTGGTGAAATACGCAAAGCCAAAGGAAGGGAAACCAAAACTGTCAAGTTCAGTAAGGTGCAATGAGAATGACTTTGGTCTTCATGTACACAGACAAACCTCTCCCTCATCTCCCAACACTCAGACTTGCGAGAGATGCACTTGTACATCCATAATGGAAGCCACGCACTCTCCAGCCAAGACCGGAATAGCTGGTAAAGAGAAGGTCAACACTTGCACCACACCACATGGAACACACAGCCCTCCAGAACACACATTAGCACTGCCTTCATATAAAAACACAAACCACGCACTCACCTTCGCAGAGGCCCTCAATAAAAACCTACCCAAAGAGCAGAGACCTCCAAAGCAGAAACGCACTCTACCACCACAACACAACACTAATCACGAGACACAAAACTCTCCTAAACAGTGTGCCACTCCACCAAAGCCCCCAAGGTAAAATGTACAGTTGTGTACACTTACATAAATGTAGATGTTCGAGTGTATTCACTGTTGCAGTCATAACATTTGGGATATCCTGCCAGGGGTAGCCCGCAGTCGGCCCGAATACCAGAGGCTTAGTATTTCTGCATTGGTTGCTGTCGCTCCAGGACTGACATCAGGTCGTTAGTAGTATAAAATCAGGCAGCCGACGCCATTACATCAGTTTTTCTTGCCGAAACTGTCAGGAGCCCCCAAATAGGGAGCTAGGTTATGGTGGACGACAACCACCAGTAGAAAGTAAATACCAAAAATTCCCTGTAAGGAGAGAGGAAGAGATAGAGCGACAAAGGGGAAGGAGGGGGAACCAGGACCGTAACAGTGAATACACTAGAACATCTACATTTATGGTAAGTGTACACAATTGTACTATTCTTCGTGATTCACTGTTGCAGTCATTACATTTGGGTTGATTCCCAAAGCTGAAGAAAAGAGTGGAGGCAGTCAATAAGACTGGGGGCTGGCTAGGATGCCCTGCAAGACTGCGGTGGCAAAGCCTGCCCTGGATTTGGAGAAGATAGGCAGGTGGTAATGCTTGGTGAAACTATGAAAAGAAGTCCATGTTGCAGCCTCCAGGATGTCCCGGGTGGGGACCCTGATAAAAGCTGCAGAGGTGGAGGTTGCCCTGGTGCAGTTTCCTGTGCTGTTTGTAGCAGAAATGGATGCAGTGTGCTATTCATTTGGGGACTGTTTGGATACGGCCTTGCCCTCTGCCCCTGCTGCTAAGCTGACTAGCAATTGGTCAGTTTTTCTAAAAAATGTAGTCCTATCTAGATAGAATCTGAGCTATCTGTGCACATCTAGGGAGTGCAGAATCCTTTCCCCCTTGTTTTGTGAGTTAGGGAAAAAGGTGAGCAAATTAATGGCTTGGTTGCGAGCCACAATGGACACCACTTAAGGCATGAAGGATGGCTTAGTCCTGAGGGAGACCCTGTCAGCATGGAAAATGATGAATGGCTCTACAACCATGGTTGCCTCTAGCTGTGAAACTCTTCTAGCTAAAGTGATGGCCAGAAGCAAGTCTTTTTTCCGAGAGAGGAATTTTAACTCTACTGAAGCTGCAGGTTCAAAGGGTGTAGGGTGAGCTTTTCCAACACAAAGTTATGGTATCAAGCTGGGGTAGGAGCTCTTCTGGGTGGCCTTAAGTTGTTAGCCCCTCTTAGGAACTGTTTGATGAGAGGGTGGCTCTGTGCTGTAATGAGCAGAGAAGGCACAGGTATTAATTTTAATAGGAGGACAGACCTCTGTGCAGTGGGTCTGCTAGGTAATCCAGGATTAGAGGTAGGGAGGGCTGTGCTGTTTCAGCTCCCTTAGCCTGGATCCAGGTGCAAAACCTTTTCCACTTGTCAGCATAGGTTTTTCTAGCCCTGGGGCATCTGGCCTCACGTACAACACCTAGGATTTGCTTGCTTAGGCTGGCAGCTTGAGGAGAGGTCAGGGAATAAGCCAGGCTGCCAAGTTGAGGGTCTGCAATTGGGGATGCATGAATTCTCCATTCTTCTGGGTCAACAGTGTTGGGATCTGAGGTAGGTGCCATAGTGGCGGGGTGACAGGCTGCACCAGCAGGGGGTACTAGTGCTCGTGTAGCCAGTCTAAGGCAATCAGGATTGCCCTTGGTTTTTCCTCCCTTATTTTGAGCACTACCCTTGAAATGAGTGGTAGAGGAGGAAATGCATAGATCGAGAGGTTTAACCACTGGAAGGATAGAGCATCCACTTTCTAGGCCTTGCTGTGAGGTTCCCTGGTGCAGAATTTGCTGAGCTGATAACTGGAGTGAAGGCAAAGAGATCCACTTTTGGGTTACCCCATTTCTGAGTTACAAAAGTGAAGGTTCTGTGGTCTAGCTGCCACTTGCGTGGGTCTAGCAGGTTTCTGCTCAAGTTGTCTGTCAGAGTTTAGGGAGCTTGGCAGGAATTGTGCTAGCAGGTATAGTTGCATGGCTGAGGCCGTGTACCAAAGGGTCATGGCGAGCCTGCAGAGAGGATAAGAGAGAGTCCCTCCCTGCTTGTTGATATACCACATCACTGTCATGTTGTCTGTTTTGATCAGTAGAGGCCCCGGGGAGAGTAGGGGTCTGAAAGCTGTCAGGGCATGCTGAACACCTAGCATCTCTTTTTGGTTGATGTGCAGATGCATTTGATCTGGGCTCCAATGGCCCTGAATGCACCTGCAGTCCAGGTGTGCACCTCAGGCATAGTCTGATGCATATGTGGTGAGGGTCTGGGTGGCGTGGGGTTGTGAGAAGGGAAGTCCCTTGTGGTTGCATGCTGCTGCTCACCAAAGAGAACCCTTCCTTAAACAAGGTATCATTGGAATGAGCGTTTCCAGGTCTTGAGAGTGTTGACAACAAAGGCTTTTAAGGTACCATTGTAGTTTCCTCATATGCAGTCTGGCATATGGAATGAGTAGAATGCAGGAAGCCATGAACCCTAGAGCTTGCATGATTTTCCTTGCGGATAACTGGGTTCTGGTGGCTAGCTGAGAGTAGTAGTCTGTCAGGTAGGCTTATTTTTCCTGGAGTAAGGAATGCCATCTGGGATGCTGTGTCCAGGCTTGCTCCCAGGGATACAATTTTTTGTGCGGATTCTAGTTTTGATTTCTTTTCGTTGATAGTATACCCCAGGGAGGTCAGCAGGTCCTTTACAAAGGTCAGGTGCTGTAACAGCTTTTCCTGCCTGCCTGAATTAGGCAGTCTAAGTAGGGATAAATTAGAATATTTCTTTGTCTGCAAAAAGTAATGGCTGGAGCAAGGCATTTTGTGAAAACACTGGGAGCAGTTGATAAGCCAAAGGGAAGCTCAGAGAACTGAAAGTGCATAGATCCTGCCCTGAAAAGTAGATATTTCCTGCAAGATTCCCTGACTGGGATGTGTAGGTAGGCCTCTTTTAGGTCTAGGGTAGCTAACCAAGCATCCTTGGAAAGCATAGGAAGAAGCTGCTGAAGGGTGAGCATTTTGAAATTTGGTATCACCAGAAAGGTGTTTAGAATGGACAGATTGAGGATGGGGCACCAGGTGCCCTCTTCTGGGTACCAGGAAGAGGCTGGAATAAAAACCTTTGCCCGTTTGGTCTGCAGGTACATGCTGTATTGCCCTCATGGAGAGCAGGGAAAAGACTTGCTTTTTGGCCTCTGCCCACTGTATCCCTGGGACACTAAGTAGAGGACCCATCAGTCATTAGTAATAGAGTCCCAGTTGTTTGCATGGAAGGAGAGTTTTCCTTCTAGGGGCACAAGCAGGGGGGCAGAGGTAAGGGGTTGAGGTGTAAAGTCATTGTGAGTTCTTACCATAAGTTAGTGGCTTAGCACTCCTTGCTTTTGAAGAGGAGGAACTCCATTCCTTAGATGTCTGCATTCCCTGGGGCTGCTGTCCAGGGGGGGGGGGGGGTCTGCTTCCCCTGGGTCTGGGTTGGAGGGGGCTGGAAAGGACCAGTGCTTGGAGGGCCAATGCCTACTGAACCTCGAAGGCTGGATTTGTAAAAAGTCTGTCTGCATAGACTTAGCTTTTTTTCAATCTTTTTTAAGACCTCTTCTGCCTTAAATTGTCTTTGTTCAATGGTTCGTCCAATAATTTTGATTTGATATGGTCCAGCAAGGTCTGTTCCTTAAGGCAAGCATGCCTAAGGACAGAAAGTACAGTTGTGTACACTTACAATTAATGTAGATGTTAGAGTGTATTCACTGTTGCAGTCATCACACTTGGGGTTATCTGCCTGCAGGTAGCCCTCAGTCGGCCCGAACACCAGAGACTTAGTATTTCTGCTTTGGATGCTGTCGATCCAGTCTGGGGTATATAAACGGGCAGCCGACACCATTATATCAGTTTTTCTTGGCCCAAATGTCAGGACCCTCCCAAATAGGGGGCTAAGTTATGGTGGGAAAAACACTACCAGTAAAAAGTAAATACCAATACCCCTGAAAGGGGTGAGTAATAGCCATAGAGAGGAGAGAGAGAGAAAAAAACACGGGGCTGGAGGGAAACCAGGACTGCAACAGTGAATACACTCAAACATCTGCATTTATGTTAAGTGTACACAACTGTACTATGTTCTTCCTGTTTTACTGTTGCAGTCATCACACTTGGATGGATTCCCAAAGCTGAATTAGGGTGGAGGTAGTCAAGAAGAGTTAGGGCTGGCTAGTGTGCCTTGCAGGACTGCTGTTGCAAAACCTGCCCTGGATTTGGAAAAGATAGGCAGGTGGTAATGTTTGGTGAAGGTGTGCACAGTACTCCAGGTAGCAGCTTCCAGGATGTCCCTGGTAGGGACTTGCTGAGAAATACTGTAGAGGTAGATGTTGCCCTAGTGGAATGTGTTCTGAACCCCTGAGGTATTGGTTTCCCATTGTGCTTGTAGCAGAAATTGACGCAGTGCGCTATCCCATTTGGAAAATGTTTATTTTGAAATGGCCTTGCCCTCGGCCCCTGTTGCAAAGCTGACTAGTAACTGGTCAGATTTTCTGAAGGGCTTAGTCATACCAAGGTAGAATCTGAGCTGTCTGTGCATGTCCAAAAAGTGCAGGATCCTGTCCCCTTAATTTTGAGGATTAGGGAAGAAAGCTGGCAAATGGCTGGATTGGTTGAGAGCCACACTGGACACCACTTTAGGCATAAAGGAAGGGATAATCCTGAGGGAAACCCTGTCAGCATGGAAAATAATGAAGGGTTCCACAACCATAAGTGCTTGTAGCTCAGACACTTCTAGCAGAAGTGATTGCCAGAAGCAAAGCTGTTTCCCAAGAGAGGAATTTTAACTCAGCTGACGCAGCAGGTTCAAAGCGGGGGGAAGCGGGAGCTTTTTCAGTACAAAGTTAAGGTCCCAAGCAGGGGTGGGTGCTCTCCTTGGTGGCCTTAAGTTGTTTGCCCCTCTCAGGAACTGTTTGATAAGGGGGTGCGAGAAGAGAGGTGGGCTCAGCATTGTAATGAACCAAAATGCTGGAGGCATGTATCTTAATGGAGAAGGACATGCCTTTGTGGAGTAGATCTGTTAAGTAATCCAGGATTAGTGGCAGGAAAGGCAGAGTTGTGTCCTCTCCTTTAGATTGAATCCAGAAGTAGAATCTTTTCCACTTACCAGCATAGGATTTTCTTGTACTGGGTCTTCTGGCTTCAAGAATGACGTCCAGCACCTGCTTGCTTAGGGTCGCTGGGGAAGAAAATAAGGAATAAGCCATGCTGCAAGATTTAGGCTTTGCAGATGTGGATGCAAAATCTGTCCCTCCTGCTGAGACAGCAGGGTTGGGTTCTGGGGTAGGTGCCAGGGTGGCACCAGTAACAGGCTGCGCAGGAGTGGGTACCAGTGCTGGTGTAGCCAAGTCCAGGGAAATCAGAATTGTCCTTGGTCTGTCCTGTCTTATCTTGAGTAATACACGAGAGAATGGGCAGAGGGGGAAAGGCACAGAATGAGAGATTTTCCCACTGAAAATATAGGGCCGTTCACTTTCCAGGCCTGCTGTGAGAATTCCTGCTGCAGAATTTGCAGAGCTGGTGGTTGTAGGGGGAGGCAAAGAGATCCACCTCTGGGATTCCCCATTTCTGAATCAGAAGTTTGAAGGTGTTGGGCTCCAATTGCCACTCATGTGGGTCTAGGAGATTTTTGCTTAAGTCGTCTGCCAGTGAGTTTTGTTTGCCTGGCAGGAATTGAGCTTGCAGATGGACTTGCATGTCCAAGGCAGTATGCCACAGGGCCATGGCTAACCTGCAGAGTGGGTTGCCCCCTGCTTGCTGATGTACCACAACTGCGGTGGTGTCTGTTTTTATTAGCAGTTGTCCTGGAAAGAGAAGGGATCTGAAAGCTGTCAGGGCATTCTGCAGTTAGCATCTTTTTGGTTGATATGTAGATGAATTTGACTTGGGCTCCAGTGGACCTGAATGCATTTGCCATTCATGTTTTCTCCCCAGGCACAGTCTGATGCATTTGTGGTTAGTGTTCTAGGCAGAGCGGGATTGAGAAAAGGGCAGCCCCTTGTGTTTGCATGCTTCTGCCCACCAGAGGAACTCTGTCCTTAGACAGGGTATGACAGGAATGACAGTTTCCAGGTCCTGAGAATGTTGGCACCAATAAGTACCATTGAAGTGTCCTCATATGCAGTCTTGCATAGGGAATTAGCAGTATACATGAGGCCATGAACCCTAGGGCCTGCAGTATTTTTCTTGCGGATAGCTGGGTTCTGGTGGCCATTTGTTTGAAGTAGGCTGTCAGACAGACTTGTTTTTCTGAAGTCAGGAGGAATGCCATCTGGGATGTTGTGTCCAGGCTTGCTCCCAGGAACATAATTTGACTGGGTACCAGTTTTGATTTCTTTTCGTTGATGGTGCACCCCAAGGAAGTGAGGTGTTTTACAAATGTCAGGTGCTGCAACAGCAATTCCGGACTGTCCGCCTAAATCAGGCAGTCCAAGTACGGGTACATTTGAATATTTCTCTGCCTACAGTATGCAATGGCTGGAGCCAGGCATTTTGTGAAAACTCTGGGTGCAGTAGATAAGCCAATGAGAAGTGCAGAGAACTGATAATGTATAGATCCTGCCCTGAAACGCAGATACTTCCTGCATGACTCCCTTATGAGGATGTGCAGATGGGCTTCTTTTAAGTCTTGGGAGACTAACCAGGCATCCTTGGCTAGCACAGGAAGTAGCTGTTGCAGGGTAGCATTTTGAATTTTGGTACCACCAGGAAGGTGTTGAGAACTGAAAGATCCAGGATTGGTCACCAACAACCCTCTTTCCTGGGTACCAGGAAGAGTCTGGAGTAGAATGTTTGACCCCTCTGTTCTACTAAAACCAGCTGCATAGCTCTGATATTGAGCAGGGAAGCTACTTGGTTTTGAGCCTCTCCCCACTGGTTTGGAGGAAGGTCTGGAAACCCGCTTGGGGTTGGCAGTGAATGGAAATAAAATTTGTATCCCTGGGCTACAATGTTGAGGACCCACCGGTCCTGTGTGATGGACATACAATTTTTTGAATGAAGGGCATGTTTTCCTCCTAGGGGCACAAACGATTGGGCAGGACTGGGGAGTGGAGTAGGGAAGTCATTCTGATTTTTTCCATAGGGAGGTGGCTTACCACTCCCTGCTTTAGGGGTGGGGGCACTCCATTGCTTAGATCTCTGCATACTCTGAGACTGTAGTCTGGGTGGTTTGTTTCCCCTGGGTCTATTTTGAGAAGGCCTGGAGGGGGCTGGAAAGGACCAGTGTTTGGAAGAGCAATGCCTACTGAATCTAGGGGGTTGCACTTGTAAGAATTCTTTAACAGTCTGCATAGACTTAGCTTTTTCTTCCGTCTTTTTAAGAACCTCTTACGCTTTGGTGCCAAACTGTCCTTCAAAGGAGCATCTAAGTAACTTTGACTTGACATGGTCTGGGCAAGGTCTGCTCTTTAAACCAAGCATGTCTTCTCAGTACAGAGCAAGTGACTGCTGCCCTGCAAGATGCTTCTAGGGCGTAAAAGCCACACTGCAAGGTATACTTGTTGACCTGGCTTGCAGAGTGCATAAGCTCCTGCAATTCTTTATTTTCTGCACAGTTTGTAAAGGTTGCCACGTTTTGTTTAGTAAGTTCCATAATATGTTGCTGGTACTTCAGTATGTGAACTGACAATTCAATGCCCTAATAGAAAGAGTAGCAGAGGTATATACCTTCTTACCCAATCTATCCAAAGCTCTGGAATTCCTGTCTGAAGGGGTGGGATTCTTGGCTGTAGTTGCCTTGATACCTTTAAGCCCTTGGGAAATTATCTCTGGGTCAGCAGTAGGATTCTTGAAAAGGAACATGGGAGAGTCAGGTACTCTGTAGTACCTGTCTGGTTTCCTAGGGGCAGGAGGTAAAGTGTCAGGAGTAAGGCTGGATTCCATAAAAACATCATCAACAATATCCAGGACAGGGGGAATTGCTAAAGGCCTATGCTGAGGCAACTCTAAAAACTCAGTCTCTTTTTGGACTGAGGATAATCTTGGCATTCCCAGTGGAAATGCTCTCTTAAGGTATGCAAGATTTCACCAAAAGAAAAATCCTCTGGAGGGGAGGCAGAGGGAATGGATTCCTCTGAATACTCATAAGCAGACAAGGGCATGTCTTCATAATCAGAAATCTCAGAGTCATCGGACTCATGGTCTGTAGAAGCTGTAGGGGACTGGTCTCTTTCTCTTAGCAGGGGAAGGCTGACTTCCCCTAATCAGCGTAATAAGGTCTTCGGCCATTCTAAACATTTGTTTTTGTGGCATGGGAGCAGGTGCATGCACTTTGGTAGTTTGTTTTCTAGGCGTACTGCGTACTCTGGGCCTAAGAAACTCTGTAGTTTTGGTTAAAAAAGAAGTCATCGGTTTGAGTCAAACATTGGTTGAGCAAAGAACTGCCTCAGAAGCCAGTGCCTGCACAGCGGCTCCGGACCCATCCAAGGTAGAGACATCCACAGGTTCCATAGTCGAAGATCTCGCAGCATACTGGACTCCAAAAGGGTCTTGGTAGTGGCTTGCGAATCCACAGAGAGCAATCATCAGGGGCTGTGAAAGTGCCTCAATGAGGACCGGTGAACTGACTACTAGCTTAACTGAAGCGTTGTCAGCAGTTTTAGACCTGTGCGGTCTGTCTTTATCCTTACGTTTTTTCGGAAGATCGGTAGTCGGATGGCTTACCGAAGCCATATTGGAAATTGAGGACTGAGCGCGAAAATATCTAGCTACAATAAGGGCCCGACGACATAGTTTTGGCGTTGAACAAAGCACAAAAGCAACAGCGAGGGACGTCGTGGTCTGGGCCTAAACAGATGAAGCAGTAAGAATGGAAGTCTCGGTGTGATATTTGTTTTACACAGGCGAGACAACTGTTAACTTTTTCTGACATCAATTAGAGCAAGAAAAAAGGATCCCCACTGGGGTGCTTAGCTTTAGAAGACTTCAACTTGGAAACGAAAACTCAGGTAGCAGCCGACCAGCACTCGTGCGAACTGCTTCTGCTCCTTGGCAAGGACTGATGTAATGGTGTCGGCTGCCTGATTTTATACCACTGATGACCTGACGTCAGTCCTGGAGCGACAGCCACAGACGCAGAAATACTAAGCCTCTGGTATTCGGGCTGACTGAGGCCTATCCTGGCAGGATAACCCAAATGTGATGACTGCAACAGTGAAACATGAACATCAGCATGCCCAACACACTAGTCATAGGTGACTCAATAGTGAGGCACACTGATGTCTTACACACTAGGTTGGATAAGGAGAAAGTTAAGTCAGCTGCCTGTCAGGCATCAGGATCCACCACATAACACATGTGCTCAGGTCCCTCAACAGGTACAAATATGACTCTGTCATTATACATGTGGATGTGAGTGACCTGAGACGTACCACCCTAGACTACATGAAGATACATGGAGGAGCTCTCAGATTATATAGCCCATGCGGGTATGACCCTAGCCCTGAGCAGCATCCTACCATCACCCAGAATGATACCACAGTACAAGCAGAAAATGAATGATTTGAACAAATGGCTAAGTTTCTGGTGTCATTCTAAGGGGATCCAGTATCTGTCTGCCTGGGATGACATGATTGACCGATCTCAATGCTTTGTCAGAGATCGCCTACATCTGTCACCCCTGGGCTTCTGGATACCGGCCAAAGCTCTTGCAACCCCTATAGTGCCTTTTTTAGGCAGTGTTCCAAAGACCAAATTGCTATCGTAACAGCTACAAACAAATGCAATCTGAGGGTCATGCTGCTCAATGCTAGAAGTCTACATTTCAAAATGCACTTGCTTGAAGCACTCCTTAAAAAAGAGAACATCAATATTTATGCTTTAACAGAGGCCTGGTTCAAGGCAGCAGAAAGCAGCCCTGTGCTACCAGGCTATAACTCATTCTACACCTTTAGGCCACAGAACTTGGACGGGAGCTCCAAAGGCACTGGTGTTTCCATAACCATAAAGGATGCGCACACCTCTAGACTGGTAGCCCAACATAATGCATCTGAGATACTTCAGGTGCAGCTAATATTGGGTTAAGACACGGATTCAGGTTGTAACCTGCTATAGGTCCCCAACCACGTCCCAAGAGACTCACTCCACGTTCCTAAGCACCCTTGAGAATATTGGGGTCCAACCAAACTCTCTCATATTGGGCGACCAACTACCCCTCCATTAACTGGGAAAACTACTCGTGTACCAATACAATTGCCCGTTTCCTGGAATTCAACAACTCCAATGGACCAGGTCATTCTTACCCCCGCTAGAGGTAGCAACATCCCTGACCTGGTCATTACTAACATGGGTGACTGTTGCTCTACACCGTCAGATCAGACCACAAACAAATCACCTTGGAAATCCACATCATCACCCCCCCCCCCCACGCAAAGGTAACCACCATGAAGAACTTCTCCACAGCTAACTTTAAGCTCCTAAAAACAGAGGTGACTAACTTCACGGCACCCATGCAATTAGAGAATAGTTGCATGACCGACGAATCATACACCAATGCACTGTATGAACATGTACACAAATGCATGGATCTCACCATACCCAATAGAACCAAGACGCTCTCCCCCAAAAAAGGAAGCCAATCTGGTGGTCCCCTGCCATAAACTCTACAACAGGAGGAGGAAACTAATGCGGAATCAGGTAAAGTCCCAAGACTGGAAAAACTCCCTTATTAGCCTCAACAAAAAGTTAAGATCTCTCATCAAATCCTCTAAGCTAGCTATGAAAACAGAATTGCAGCAGATAGTAAAGACAACCACAACATCTTCCATAGCTATGTAAAGAATCTCCGCAGCAATACCCAGATTTGCCCTGAGCTACTGCACAATGGTACCTCCTATACCGAGCCAACAGATATTGCCAATATGCTGGATGAAAGATTCAGCTCCAACTTTATCCCCCCCCCCCAGGACCAATCACAATACCAGTAGACTACCACGCACCCAAGTATGACTGCTTCACAGGTCAAAACAGCACTGTCCAAGGCCAAGACTACAACTTCTATGGGACCTGACAATATCCCTGGCTGAGTTCTACATGAACTACAGAGTGAACTGGCACCTCACCTGTGTGCCCTGTTCAATCACAGCCTCACCTCAGGCTTTGCCCCTACCAAATGGCGTACTGCTACAGTCATCCCTCTCCTCAAAGGAGGAGTGAATACAGACCCTGGGAACTATCGCCCTATTAGCCTGACAAGTCTGATATGCAAAGCTATGGAACACATCATCATGGACCTAATAAACAAGGATACAGGGAATCTCCAAACTCTGGATCCTACAGAGTTTGGTTTTGTGAAAGGTAGATCATATGCCTGCTCAACCTGGTTGACTTCTTTGAGTCAGGTCACCAGAGCTGTGGATGTAGGCAAGGTGGTTCATACAGCCTACCTTGATCTGGCAAAGGCGTTTGATACCATTACCCACTCAGGAATCATAGAAAAACTCACTAAGCTAGGCAACAACCTCTATATCACCAGGTGAGTTGCAAAATGGCTCACAGATAGAACCCAGAGTATAAAAGTAGCTGACTCCAAGACAAACTACAGGCCAGTCATGAGTGGAGACACAGGGTTCGATCCTGGGTCCTCTCCTGTTTGGTATCTACTTCTCTGACGTCCAGGCCAACACGAAGGAACTCCGGCTGGCAAAGTTCGCAGACAATTGCAAGTTGGGAGCTATTATTAACTCCCCAAGTGATGTTGGCATCCCATAGAAAGGCCTCATTGAGACCAAAGACTGGTGTTAGAACCATGGCCTTAAGCTCAATGCCAAAAAATGTGTCGTCACCCCCTTGGGAAAAACCCAACTCCTTTGAATTACCACATCGATGGTAGCCTACTGAACACAGAATGCATTATAAGAGATCTGGGAACACAGACAGCAACCTCTCGAACACCACATTGCCACTGTGGTCAGAAAGTCCTATGTGGCACATCCAATTACTAGGGGTTTTGCATCCAGAAAGAATGAGGTCATTGTCTCTCTCTACTCTTCCCTCATTAGGCCAATCATAGAGTACAATGCCCCATTTGGCATGTAGCTCACAAGACGCCTGCAACTGGAGGCCACAAATGTACCTCACAAAGAGGACCCTAGGCCTTAAACACTTGTCCTATCTGGACAGACTCAAAAATCTCCAACTATTCTGTCTTATATCGCCTACTTAGAGGCAATCTCTGCTTGACTTACAAAGCCATATCTAACCCAGCTCTGTTAGAAATGGTACATCTAAAAAAATCCAACAGTCAAAGAAAACACTGTGGTACACTGCGTTCGATACACAAAATAAAATATCAAAAACAAAATAGAACATAGTTGCGTAAAATCACCAGAATTTATTGCTACAATACATTTTGGTGATTTTACACAACTGTGTTCTATTTTGTTTTTGACATCTAAAGAAATCCCAATCCCTCAGCACCACATGCTCCAGAGACCTCAACCTCATTACCACACAATCAAAAGAATATGCTGGAGGGACAGGTTCATAACCCAGAGACTGCCTGTGCTCTGGAACAGACTTCCCATACATGTCAAGCAGAGCACCTCACTGGCCCTCTTCAAGAGAAAACTTGATGAGTGGATGGAAAATAGAAAATTCACCTCGGGGATCATGCCAGTGGCTCTACTAGACTGGTAATCCTATGGGCTAGGCTTGTAAAGGCTCCAGGGCCATTAGCCTAGTACACATCTATGAACCTATGAACATGGCAACTTTCTGTAAAAACTCTGAGTTTAATGAGACTGGTGGCTAAAGATAAAGTACACCAGAGGAGACAATCAGGAAAAGGAGCATCACTTGGAGATTTCCCCTGTGGGGGGACAGGGCAAAGTAGATGCTGCATTGTTTGGGGGAGAAGCGAAAAGATTGCAGAAAGGTTGACCTAGTTGATGAAAAAATAATTTCTGTCATATTGTTGTTGAAAGCCCACTAGTGAGGTGGAAGAACGGACCTGTTCAGTTTGTCTGTTATCATGTTGGACTTCTGGAATGTGCGTTGCTATGACAAAGAGGCTGCATGAGACTGCCCATTGCCACACTGCCAAGTGGTTCTCAAAACAAGGGGTATGATCTGGTCCCTTCTTGTTTACTGATGTACCAAACTACTGACATTGTCAGTTTGAATTACAATTGTCTCCAAAGGGAAAGCATTATGAAAGGTCTGCAACACAAAAAGCACTGCTCTCCTCTCTGATTGATATTCATTCAAACTCTCATTGATATGCAAGTTGGCATCTTCAGGGGGATCAAGTGCCTTGGACTGTGTCTTGCCCAGAAAATGCTTCCCCAACTTCAAATGGACAGCGTCCGTGGTCACTATGGCCTTGGGCTGGGGGGGGGGGTAGCCTTGTAGAACCTGACTGAATCCATCACCTGAGATTTGTCTTGAATGTCTGAGAAATTCGTATCATAAAGTATCCACCCTTGAGTTGCTAGCATCCACTGAAGAATGTTCATATAACATCTGGCTAAAGGTACTAAGATTATAGTCAGTCACTGATTCTAGGGCTCGAAGGACAAACCGGGCTAAAATCCTGGTACTGTAGATTATTTTTCTGACCTGTAATTTGATATTCCAGGAATTCCAAATTTTTAGTTGGTTGTAGATGACACTCGTCTTAATTTATGGTTATCCTCAGATAACTGCAAATCTGGAGAATTTGATTCCTTGCTCTTATCAACGGGTGCTTGGTCGGGGCAGTAAGGTGCCAGCATACATATGGAAACACCTGGAATACCTGCAGTCTCAAGAGAGCTCCTACTATTGCCATACATTTGGTAAACACTTTGGGGACTGTGGTGAGTCCAAAGGGCAGAGGCTTGAAATGGTAGTGACTGGCTTCCAGCCAGAAACGTAAATAAAAATGGAAAATCCAGCAGTTACATGGCAGTATGCACCCTGATGGTCTACTGATCACATCCAGTCATCCTTGCCCAGAAATGGGAGAATGGACTAAACGGTGACCATCCAAAACGGTGTGTCTAACTTGTTGAAGTTGCTGAGATCCAGAATCTGTCTCCAGTCCGTTTTCTTTGGCATTAAAAAGAATCTTAAGTTCTGGCTTCTGTCTGTTCTTCTGGACCTCTTGGAAGACTTTTCTAGCAGCTTTTGAGTTGAATTGTTGCTTATTTCCTCTTGCTGGGTGGAACACTGTGGATTTTCCTTGGGTTTGGAGTTGGAAGGGAAAAAGGGGTATTATACGACTTCTGAATATAACTATCTGCACCCAAGGACTTTTTATGTCTATCCAGGCTCTCTGGTGCAGAGATAGTAGCCCAATTGCCTACAGAAGTGAGCATTTGGGCCTCCTTTCATGAGAGCTGGAAGGGTCTTTTAGAAAAGAATCTCTGGATCCCTGGTGTTGGGAGTCTCCTCTGCCACAGGGACGGTGTCAACTCAGAGTCCCCCCCCCCCTTTGCCCCTAAGGGAACTTTCTCCATGTGTGCCCTAGAAAGGATCCTGGGACTTCCTGTACCACATCTGCCTGCCTTGATTCCTTGAAAAGGATCTTTAAGGGGTTGAAAAACGTATGCCCACTGCAGAGAGAGTCTCGCCATCCTTCTCACATGTGGATAAAATGTCGTTCATTGTGGATCTGAATAAAATAGTGCTGTCAAAGGGAGCACTGAAACGACGACTTGAAGGGCACCTCAAAATCACAAAAGCGCAATCAGGAATGCCTCCTAGTGGAAGTGCCTGAGCACACTCCACTTGAGGTGCCTTCAGCTGCATGTGAAGTTATCCTCATGGATGAATTCAAAGTAGATTGTAGGGTAAAGGCAAAAAAGGCAAAACAGCAACATAAACTATTAAAACAGAACCCCAACAGCCAGGCAGGATACTTTAAATGTAAAAGGTTTATTTTTAAACTCCACACGTTTTTCGTCACTCTCATAGCGTTTAAACAACAAGTAGAGCTGATAGGTCCTAAACATCATGTGACAATACATGCCGGGTTTTTAAACTGCATTTTTGTAACTAGGTTTTATTTCTGAAGAAGTTTCTCTAGGAGAGTGACGAAAAACATGTGGAGTTTAAAAATAAACCTTTTACGTTTAAAGTATCCTGCCTGGCTGTTGGGGTTCTGTTTTAATGGTGTGTTTTGTTTAGATTGCAGGGTAGCCAACTCAGAAGGCACAGAAGATCGGACTTCCTCAGAAATGGAAAAGGACCCTGAAAGGGAATTTGACAGTTCCTTTATCAAATACGTTTGCAACCTAGTAAAAACGTGCCAGATAAGTCAGCAACCTAAGGGCAAAAGTCTGTGAAGCATAGACACGCTTCCTACACCTGCCCACTGCCCTGTTAGGGGGAATGTACAGTGGAACTCTGATCTGCAAGTTTTTTTTTTTTTTGGTGGCTGCTGCCATGACCATGGCATCCATGGGCACACCCTTGGCCCAAAATTCCTTCCCTGAAGAATGTGCCAGAATATTGCCTGCTCTCCTGGGCATCCATTCAGCTGTGTCTGGTTATATAGCAGAAAAAGAATTAAAAGGGAGGAATAGCTATTGCCAACAATGGCAATTAAGATTACTATAAAAGTAGTAAGAGAAAGTACAGTTTTGTACCTACCATAAATGTAGATGTTAGAGTCTTCACTGCTGCAGTCATTACACTTGGGTTATCCTGCGGTCAGGCGGGCCCCGCAGTCGGCCTGAGTTCCAAAGTCTTGGTCTGGCGTCAGTTACGGTCACCTCTTCCCTGACTTCAGTGCGCCAGGGGTATACAAGAAGCAGCTGACGCCATTTTCTTCAGTTTTTCTTGCCCCAGATGTCAGGTGCCCCCACAAATGGTAGGCAATACATATTGCTAATAAAACATACAAAAAGGTAAAAATAAAACCTTCAGTAACCAGCAAATACACCACATAGGTAGTATAGGTTAGTCCCAGATATGACAGAGGGGCTGGCAGGTGGGTAACCTGGAATGCAGCAGAGAAGACACTCGAACATCTACATTTATGGTAGGTACAAAACTGTACTATGTTCATCATGTTTCACTGCTGCAGTCATTACACTTGGGTAGAATCCCAAAGCTTAGTTTGGGTAGCTGGTTCTATAGAGGATTTGGTGTGGCTATGAGGCCCTGCAGCACTGCAGTGGCAAAGCCAGCTCTGGATCTAGAATAAAAAGAGGCAAATGGTAATGCTTGGTAAAGGTGTGCACTGAACACCAAGTTGCAGCTTCCAAGATATCTTTGGTAGGTACTCCTCTAAGGTATGCAGTAGAAGTGGCAGTTGCCCTGGTGGAATGTGGTCTAATGTTACTAGGTACAGGTTTCCCATGTTGTGTGTAGCAGAACCGGATACTGTGTCCTATCCACTTTGAAATGGTCTGCTTTGAAATAGCCTTTCCCTGTGATCTTGCAGTATATGATACAAACAATTGTTCATATTTTCTGAAAGTTTTTGTTTTGTCCAAGTAGAAGCGCAATTGCCTTTGTATGTCCAAGGAATGCAGAAGTCTCTCCCCTTTATTCTGGGGATTTGGATAAAATGTTTGGCAAGTGAATAGTTTGGTTAAGAGACACACTGGATACCACCTTAGGCATAAAGGTGGTGTTTGTTCTTAAAGAAACCCTGTCTTGGTGGAAAATGATAAAAGGCTCCACTGCCATTAGTGCCTGCAGTTCTGAGACTCTTCGTGCTGAGGTTATTACCAGAAGCAGAGCAGTTTTCCATGATATATATTTTAACTCTGCTGAATTGGCTGGTTCAAAAGGAGGCAAAGTGAGCTTTTCCCAAAACGAAATTGAGATCCCAAGTTGGTGTTGGTGCTCTCCGGGGCAGTCTTATGTTTTTAGCCGCTCTGAGGTACTGCTTTAGCAATGGGTGAGAGAAAAATTGGAGGATCTGTGTTGTAATGAGCCGAGATGGCAGAAGCGTAAATCTTAATGGATGAGATGTACAGTCCTTTGCCCAGCATCTCAGTCAAGTATTGTAGTATCTGAGGAATGTTAGGGACCAGAGGATCAAGGTTTTGAGCCTGGTTCCAGGCACAGAATCTCTTCCACTTTTCTGAATAAGATTTTCTGATGCTAGGCGGCCTGGCCTCCAAAATGACATCCATAACAGCTTTAGAGAGAGAAGTTGTCTGTTTGGCTAATGAATCTGCCATGCAGCCAGGTTTAAGGTTTTGAGCTGACTGTGCAGAATCTGATTGCTTTGCTGAGTCAGAAGGTGTGGAATTTGAGGCAAAATCCCAGGTGGGCCTTGAGCCAAGTTCTTTAAGATTGGGTACCAATGCTGGCGTGGCCAGTCTGGAGCAATCAGAATCATCTGTGTTTTTTTTCTTTTCTGGCTTTTACGAGTACCTTTGTAAGGAGAGGCAGAGGTGGGAAGGCATAAACATTTAGACTTTTCCAACTGAACGAAAGAGCATCCACTTTCCATGCTTGTGTGTGATAAGTCCTTGTGCAGAATTTTTGTAGTTGGTAATTCAGTGGCGAGGTAAAAAGATCTATATCCGGGCTCCCCCATTTTTGCATTATCATGCTGAAAACTTGTGGATTTAATTTCCACTCGTGAGGATCCATGATGTTTCTGCTTAAGTCATCTGCCAGAGTGTTTTTCTTTCCTGGCAGGAATTGTGCTTGCAGATGAACTTGATAGGTTAGAGCTGTGTTCCACAAAGTCATGGCTTGTCTGCATAGGGGGTAAGAATGAGTGCCCCCTTGTTTGTTTATGTACCACATTACAGTGGTGTTTGTCTTGTCTTTAATAGTAATTGTCCTAGATGTAGAAGATCCTTGAAAGCTTTAAGGGTATTTTGTACAGACAATTTCTCTTTTTGATTGATGTGAAGATGCATTTGGTCTGTGGTCCATTTGCCCTTAATACATTTTCCTACCATGTGTGCTCCCCAGGCGTAATCCAAGGTGTCTGTTGTTAAAGTCTGCCTGGCTGTGGAAAGGGTGAAAGGCTGACCGTTGTTGAGGTGACATGCCTGTGCCCACCATCGAAATTCTTGTTGTAGGCAGGGAATTAGTGGTTTTACTGTCTCCAAGCTGTGAGAATGTTGAGACCAAACACTTTTTAGGTACCATTGTAATTTCCTCATATGCAGTCTTGCATATGGAATTAGTAGTATACAGGATGCCATGAATCCCAAGGCCTGGAGAATTTTTCTTGCAGGGAAGTTGGGACTTTGTTGCCATCAATTGAAAATACTGAGTCAGTTGTCCTTGTTTGTCTGGCGTGAGAAGCCACCTGGGCCGTTGTATTTAAGCTGGCCCCCAGGAATATTATCTCTTGTGAGGGCACTAGTTTTGATTTTGTTTCGTTTACTGTGTACCCTAGGCAACTTAATCTTTTTACGTACGCCAGATGCTGTAGAAGAATGCCCTTGTTCTCTGCTTGAATCAGGCAGTCGTCCAGATATGGATATATTTGAATTATTTTTGTCTGCAAAATGCAATTACTGGTGCCAGGCATTTGGCAAAGACCCTGGGCGCAGTAGAAAAGCCAAACGGCAGTGCAGAGAATTGGTAGTGCATTGAACCAGCTATGAATCTGAGGTATCTTCTGCAATTTTGTCTGATAGGGACATGCAGGTATTCCTCTTTGAGGTCCAAAGTAACAAGCCAAGCTTTCTTGCCCAACATGGGAAGGAGCTGTTTAGTGTCAGCATTTTGAATTTCGGAACATCCAGGTAAGTATTTAGAGTAGAAAGGTCCAGAATGGGTCTCCAGGCTTTGTCCCTTCTGGGTACCAGGAAGAGTCTTGAGTAGAATCCTTGTCCTTTTTCCTGCTGTGGTACTTTCTGAATAGCTCTCATGTCTATGAGAGTGTACTTTGTTTTTGTGCCTCTGCCCATTGATTTTGTGGCAGGTCTGGCATTCCTTTTAGCCTTGGAAAAGTGTGAAAGTGGAACCTGTAACCTTGAGGCACAATATTCAGCATCCATTTGTCTTGGGTGAATGCTTGCCAGTTTTGAGAAAAAAGTGCTAGTTTCCCCCCTAAGGGAGCTGCCAAAAGGGAAGAGTTTGGTATTGGAAGGGGGAAGTCATTGGGACGGTTTCCTGTAAGGTTGTGACTTATCCTCACCTCCTTTTGGGTTTGTAGCACCCCACTGCTGGGGTCTGTAAGGGCCTTGTGGCTGAGATCTGCCTCTTGGGTGTCTGTATCTGCCTCTTTGTGGCCTGTCTGACACTGGAAAGGACCAATTCTTTGTAGGCCAATTTCTGCTAAATCGTGGTGGCTAAATCCTTCACTGTTTGCATAGATTTCTTTAATACCTCTTCTGCCTTAATACCAAATAAATTATCTTGCTGCAAAGGAGCATCCAATAATTTTGCCTTAACATGATCTGGTAAACTTTGTTCTTTTAACCAAGCATGCCTTCGAATCACAGATCCTGTAACTGCTGCTCTACAAGAAGCTTCTAATGAATCAAAACCACATTGCAAAGTATGCCTTCCCACTTGGTCAAGTTGTTCTGCATTTGTACTCATTTTCTGTTTTAATTGAGACAGTAAGTGCTGTTGATATTTAAGCACGTGAAACTAGCAATTTAGAGCCCTCACTGCTAAAGTGGCAGAGGTGTAAACTTTCTTTCCCCATCTGTCTAATGCTCTAGAGTCCCTATTCCGAGGGAACTGGATTCTTAGCCGTGGAAGCCTTAACCCCTTTGGGACCCTGGGAAATAGTTTCTGGGTCAGCAACAGGGTTTTTATAAAGAAATTTGAGAGAGTCAGGGACTCTGTAGTACCTGTCTGGCTTGACTGGAGTTGGGGGGGGGGGGGGGGTAAAGAATCAGGATTTAAACTAGATTCAGAGAACACATCATCCAAAATGTCCAACACTGGCGGAATAGCAAGGGGCCTGTGCTGAGGCAGTAAAAGAAAGTCTCTTGAGCCTTTTCTTGGATTCTGAGTAATCCTGGCCCTCCCAACGGAAATGTTCCCTCATGGTATGTAACGTTTACCCAAAGGAGTAATCTTCAGGAGGAGAGGCTGAAGGAACTGATTCTTCAGCATCAGAATCTTCATAGGGGGGTAAGGAATATCCCTGGTCTGAAGAGGAATCTGAATAAATTGAAACCTGGTCAGAGGAATCATAGTCTGTATCCTGCCTAGGCCTTTTATCAGGAGGGGGGATGGGAACCCCTGATCAGAGTTATCAAGTCTTCGGCCATCTTGAGCATCTGTTTTTTAGGCATGGAGGCCTGTCCAGGTGTATGCTGTACTTGCTTCTTTGTCTTTAATGTAGGCTTAGTCTTGGTTGTAGTTGCAATGGTAAGTTGAGTAGGCCTGAAAACACCCTCAGAAGCCGATGCCTGCTCAGCGGCTCCGGACCCATCTGAAGGGTTAATCTCTGTTGGCCCAGCACCTTGAGTACCTAGACGCCTAGTCACCTGCACATGGGATTCGGTCGCAGCCTGTGGTTCTGAGGTAGCGGGTGTCAGGGGCAGCGAAAGCGCCTCACTGAAAACCGGGGAACCGGCGACTGGCCTAGAAGAGGCTTCATCAGTTTTGGGCCTCGGATGCCTTTCCTTATCTTAACGTTTTTTGTGCATTCCGGTCGGTTGTTCCGACGGCATTGTATAATTAAACCTTCACCCAAAGTAATAGCGAGCAAAATCAAACAGACGTTTTATAGTGCGTTTGTTAAATGTAGCACAAAACAGACTAGTGACGTCGTGATCTGGGCCTAGGCATGGAATACAGTAAGAATGAAAATCCTTATGAGGTATTTGCTTCCCACAAGAAATACAATTATTAACTTTTACTGACATCGGTCTGAGACAAGAAAAAGTTTCCCCAACGGGGTACTTAGCTTTATTGAAACTTCGGTTCTGAAATCGAATTTGAAATCTCAGGAGTCAGCCGACCGGCACTTGCGAACTGCTTTTGCTTCTGGCACCGCGCAGCAAGAAAGACTGAAGAAAATGGCGTTGGCTGCTTCTTATATACCCCTGGCGCACTGACGTCAGGGAAGAGGCGACAGCAACCGACGCCGGACCAAGACTTTGGAACTCAGGCTGACTGCGTGACGGCAGGGTAACCCAAGTGTAATGACTGCAGCAGTGAACCACGATGAAAATCAACAAATACCAACAATGGTATAGTAGATTACTCCTAACAAGAAAAACAAGAGGAATTCCAATCAACTAAGATAAAAACAGCTAAATTAACTTTAAGGGTAAGGGAACATTAAAGGAAGAAAAATATGATGAAAAAAGTTAACTTCTCTGAAAAATAAGCTACAAGGCTCAAGAGTTAGAGTAACCACGTCTTTCATAAAAAGCAGCAAACTATATCTGAGGTAACTTAGGGTTGGTGCATTGTGTATAAGCTTTTTTTTGCTTCCCACAAGCTTTAGTAACGTCAGAGTCAGATCCAAGGATCAGATCCAAACCCATCAGTTGAGGACAGAATTAAAAGTGACATCAGATAAAATGTTAACCATAAGAAGATGATCCAGTGGAATAAGTCAATAAGAAATCCAAAAGTTCAAAAATACAACTAAATCCAAAAAGGTTTATTGTACAAAGGACTAATCATAATACAAACATATCCCACCAATCTTTTCATGGTTAATAGCTTTTTTGTTTGGTGCCCTACCATTCAATAGTGTTCCAGACAAATATGATGATTAACACTACCAGAAAATAAAATAAGTTGAATAAATACCACTTGGGAGCAACAAGCGCTGTGTGTGAAACAGCAGCTGAAGTGGGCACTGGTCTACTTTATCAGCAAAGCAAGGGAAAACACAATAGCTTGGGCAGTGCCCCCCAGAAGCCCACAAAAACAAATTTAAACATTACTTACTTCTGCCAAATGCCAATATGCACAGATGTTCTTGACTGTCTCAAAGGCTGCAATAGCATCTTCAGTCTTTCCATCAACCAAATCCAGTGTAGCAAAAGCTACATATGCTTCTTCCTCAAAACATTTAACTTCACCAACCTAAAAAAGATATTTTAAAAAAGTTGAAAGTACTCTCTCAAAAGCTGGAAAAATAAAAGGTTACATACACAACAGCCTTAGCAATCAACCTGCCTAGCAGATTTGAGATCAGCTGGTAATGTGATCTACAGTTAGCAGTGTACCTAAACAAAGATACATTAAATAAAAGCAAGTACATGAAACTCGGAATAAACCTGTAAACAATTTCCAAGTTATACGGCTAATGCAGAAGACTTCAACTTAAATTAAACCAACTTTGCACAAATTCTCAGCCAGAATGAAGTGGAACATCCCTGCAGACAAATGGTCAAAAAATGAATGTGGTAAGCTTAAAAAAAGCAAAACTAAATTTACGAATATTTCCTGACGCACAGAAAGAGCTGTAAAATCCAAGAAGGTGGAGAAATGCCAGTGCATTTTTGAGGGGAGCCAAACAAATCCATGTGCGATGTTCAACTAGCGATATGCAACATTTGGTATGGAACTACATATTAACTGTGAACTGCTACATCCCCAAAGCAACACAGTAAATCATAAATCCTACATCAAATTCAGAATGAAAGCTATCCACCTTTCAACAAAATTATCTGCAGTATTTTTGGCCACACTTCTCTTCCACCCTCATCTGACAGATTAAAGCATTTTCCCAGGGTGCCCCTTGCACCCCCAGAATGTACATACAATCTCAGAAAGCACAAAAACTCAAGCGGAAACATTTCTTCCGTTTTCTCTAAAATAGTGCAACTTCACTATCAACAAATTTGGAAATGAGAGAGCTCAGCTCTACAAAAAGTCCTTTAAGATGCACATCAGTTTATTATACAGTGATGGTCTACTGGGCAGCGAGTAAGATCAATGTTAGATTGTGGACAATTACAGTTTAATCATGACACAGACCTCCTAACCTGCAGGGTAATGCTGAAAGCTAAAAATATAATTTGATAGTCACTGTATTCTTTTATATCATTCTGCAAATATAACAGTACAACTCTTTTGCCCCTGATTTAAGTGTAGAGTAACTAGGGAGCACCACCCATCTGGTATCTGAGGCAGTTACTTTATTCAGTGGCCAAAGAACTGGATTTACCAAAACTACAGGAGGTTTAAATGTGGGTATCTAGCATTCCATTACATTAAACAGAACTCAGCATTTTATCAAGTTTAAATTTTTTCCATCTTCATGCACACACATATTCTGCTAGTTCCGAACCCCTTTTAAAATACTTGGGGTATTGCTTCTGTTCTACATGACTGGTTTGGTGGAAGGGGGTTGTTAGTAATTCTTCTACTGACTTTATACAGATTAGCAAATGGATAGTGTGTCTATTCAAGTATCAGAACCTTACTGTAAAAACATTTTTCTATACCTGAACACAGTAATAACTGTTAAAAAGTGTAGCCTGCAAATTTAGTGACAATGTTACTAAAATTAGACAGCAATTTTGAAAGTGATGCTTCTTTTCTTTTTATTTTGATGTAATAAAAGACAACACTTTTAGATCAAAGATCACTAACAAGTACGTCACTGACCAAGTTTTCCCCTGCTCAAAACTTGCTCTTGTAATCAAGATCTATTACTTTCTCTTATCAACAAAATGTTTGATTCACTTGCCAGCTTTGACTGCTTGACTAGCCATCAATTTAGAAGCTGACAACTTTGTGCAGCTGTACAAACTAGAATGAAGGTTATGGATTTCTAGATAACCAGAACTCACAGTGTTTCACTTTTTGGCATTGCTCAGTACTTCTTAAAGGCCCTACAATAAGATAACATCTCTTATGAAGTACCTTACAGTTTTGATAAAACATACTGCTTGATGACTGAATCAAATTTTCTAACAATCTGTTTACCAACCCGCCACTTGTCCCTTTTCAGGGGTGACCAAGGAGCACAATCTGGTTAATTGACTTGCTCAGAGTCAGACAGTAGGCAATGAAGGTGGAAAGATTCAAATCCTGTATCCTGAGCACAGGAAACAGATCATTAAAAGCTCAAAGTTTGTCCTGTGCATTGCTTGGCAGCATGTGCCTAACACTGGGAAATTCAATTAGCTGCAAGTAAAACTTTCTGAGGGATATCAGATTCGGGTGAAAAAGGAGGTCCTGTTTGCGTTCCAGTATCCACGGAGGATATTTCAGGTGAGACCAGAGGAAAGGGAACCAAATCCGATGAGGCCAATAGGAGGCAATGAGGATTACTGAGGACTTAAGACACTGCTTTCTGAAGAAGCTTTGGTATCAATGGTAGAGGGGGTAAGCAAAGAGACCACCAGGAGGCCAATCGTGAATTAGCTTCCCTTACGGACTCCCTGAGAGGGGGTATGTGAGTGAAGTAGTTGCTGCACTTGTTCTGGGGAGATGTAAATAGGTCGCAGCAGGGTTAGCCCAAGTGGCTGAAGATCAAAATCCACTACTGACTGGTTGAGGGACCACTCATAAGGGGTCAGAAAGGACATGCTGAGCTTGTCTGCCAGGATACTGCATTTCCCCAGTATGTGTACTGCAAGTAGAAAACAGTCTGAGGATATCTCCAATTCCCAAACCCTCATGGCCTCTGCACAATGGGTAAGAGCAGATTCCTCTGTTTGTTGATGTCCCACACCACTGACATGTCTGTATGAATCACAATAGTTCCTAGAGGGGGAATGTCCTGAAAGGCTTGCAATGTAAGGACTGCTTTTATCTCCAGAACACTGACATGCAACCTGGTCTCCATGTGGGACCACGTGGCTTGGACCATCTTTCCCTTGAAATGCCCCCCCCCCCCCATCTCAACTGAGAAGTGTCCGTAGTCACCATGGCTAAGGGAGAATGAAGGAGGAAAGGTCTGCCTATCATCAGGTTGTCTGACAGCAACCACCATTGGAGATACTTCCTGCAAGGCAAAGTCAATTTGATAGGAACAGATAGAAGCTGGTAGAGAATAGACCCACTGAGCAGCCAGGGTCCTCTGAAGTACTCACATAAAATACCTTACTAGAGTGACTAAGGGAATGGCAGCCACCATAGACCCAAGGACCTGGAGTATCAGCCTTGCTGGTGGGGAAGACCGATTTATGACTGTTTGAAAATGATCTCTCAAAGTCTGAACACAATGAGTGGGAAGAACAGCAATCTGTGTCCAGGAAAGCTCCAATAAATTCTAAACTCTGAACCAAAATGGTTTTGATTTTGTCAGGTTTATGGTGATACCTAGATGGTTGGCAAGGTTGAATTAGTAATCTCTAGCGTGGAGTAGTTGATGACCAGTTGGGGCAGTGAAGAGCCAGTTATCCAGATATGGAAACACCCAGAATCCCTGTAATTTCAGGTGAGCTGAGACTATCGCCATGCAGTTGGTAAACACCCTAAGAGCTGTAGTGAGTCCAAAGGGCAGAACTCAGAACTGAAAGTGACTGGCTCCCAGCCTGAAGCGCAAATGACTTCTGGAGTGTCTATTTTGATGCGATACTGTGTGTCCTTCAAGTCCACTAAGCACATCCAATCATCTTTCCGCAGCAGTGGTAAAATGGACTGAACCCATAACCATTTGGAACTTTGCCTTCTTTATGAGCAAATTCAATATGCTTAGATCCAAAATGGATTGCAGATCCCCTGTTTTCTTCGTTACTAAAAAGAAGAGTAAGTTCTGAATCCTTTTTGTTTCGTTGGGGCCTCTTGGGATGACTTTTGCAGTAGATTTAGGATTTCTGCTACTGCATACTCCCTCTGAAAGGGTGAAATGTTAAGGAGAGTCACTGACTTCTCTGGTGGAAAAAGGAGAAAGGAATACAATAACCTCTGGATATAATCTTTAACACCCATTTGTTTTGCGTTATATAGGTCAAGACAGTAGGGTGCAGAGAAAGATGACCCCTGACTGCCTCCAGAGATCAGCAGGAACACTGACAGGGTCCATCAGAGAAAAGTTCCTTCAAACCCTGAACCTGCAGACTCCCTTTGACCCTGGAGCGGCCTACAAAAACATGGACTCTTCGGAGGAAGGAGGATGGGCTGACCAACCACCTCTATCTCAGGATCTCTAAAATGTTCCCAAAAGAGAGATCCTCCAGTGGAGATCCGGGGGATCCTTCCCTTTCATCAAAATCCAAGTCTTCAGTGACCGACTCCAAAGGGGAGTCAATGGACCTCCTTTTGCATGTCCTCTTACAAGGAATCTCCTCTGTGGGGTGCTCAGAGGAGGTCTTGGAAAATGGGACTCCCTGGGGGGGGGGGGGGGAGTTGGGAGGTTAGTCTGGACAGGCTGACTCTGGGCAAGTATGACAGGCTCAAGTCTCTGATCCAAGGGGTCTCGGTCGAAGGGTCATAGCTGAGAGAGACCGGATCCCTATGGCAAGAGAAGGAACTTTCTACAACTTGAAACACCAAGGGGCCTGCTGAATCCCTCCCCAGTTCCACCGGAGCCAAGGCTACAGAGTAAAATAGGGCAGGGATTCCCAAGCCCTGGGTTTCAGGTAGAATCAGACCAGAGCTGTCCAGTGCAGAGAGGAGGAGATGGTTCCAACATACTGGGAGCTGAACCCCTACCCCCGGATCAGATGAGGACATGCTGGATCACAGACCTGCTGCAATCAGACTACAATGGAGCGAAGGAAGTCAGGGTGACTGTTGGAGTTGGAGGAAGGGTAACTCCTTATACTTGACCCGGGCACTCTCTCAGCTATGATCCTGAGACTCTGATACCGAGGCGTGGATCAGAGAAGGAGAGTGAGCTTGAAGGGAAACGCTCTCCAATCCCAGAGTTGATGGAGCAGAGAAGACCCCCAGCTTATCAGAGTCTTAAGAACCTTCCTAATAATCCTGTCCACATCAACTTCTGAAAGGCTCCTAGATGACCTAGAAGGAGCCACTGACAGGGGCCTACAGTGCCTGACGGATGTCTGCTGCAGCCCAAGGGAAGGAACATTCTCAATGTCCAGCACTGTATGACGCCTAACTATAAGATCCATAGTCTTAGGATCTGTGGAGGAAGGAGTGGTTTCAGGAGAACTGGAGATTAGACAAGTATCTGTCGGATCCAAAGACTGCTTTGGGTCCACTGGAACAGATGTAGGTCTAAGATCTGAGACTGTCAGATCTGAAGTTCTCTGAGTTTTGGAAGGTGGCTCTGAAGATGCCTTCAAGGACTTGTGAGGGTGGTTCTTGGAGTCAGATGACCCTGCCACACTCAGAGGGGGGTTGAGGCCCTTGAGAATTATTTTACAGTCGGCTATAGCCCTGGGACTGAAGTTCTCACAGAGCAAGCAAGCCGACCGCAGATGTTCATGGCCAAGGCAACAGACACAAAGTATGTGCATCTGGATGCAGGAAATTTTCGGCCACATTGAGCACCTCTTGAAACCGCCAGGTTTATCTGACATGTTCTCAAGCATCAAACAGAACTAAAACCACCACGACGAAAACACAATCACAATGCAACACAACTAAAAACTAGCCAGTGATGTATATCTAACTACTTTTTTAAAACAACAACCAAGCACCTGGAAAGAGAAAGTCTACAACTAATGGCTGGACAGGAAAGAGAAAGCACAGGCAAAGCCCAACTGTTAAGCACTGAGAAAAGGTGAAGGCGTCTAACTTTACACACACAGGAGGGGAGGAAAAAAAGACAGAAAAAGGAACAGGAAAAAGCACTTTTCAACATGATGAAAAATAGCAATCCAACTGCAAAAGACTTGACCAAAAAAATCTCGAGACTCCATCATGTCTGGCACTGCTGGCAGAAAATGAGATCGGAGGGAGTTAGAGAGCAGTGCATTGTGGGAAGTGGGAGGAGCTCAAGACTATTCTAGTCTGTAAAAAATGTGGCCAGGTCAGATCCGTAAACCAACTGAGGAGGAATGAGACACAGCAGATTCCTAGGTTACAAAGAGTTTGTTGAATTTGTTATCTGCCTTGGCTCTCAGAACAAACACCAAGGGAATAAAGGATGCATTTCCCCATGTTTTGGGGGTGAAGGGGAAAAGGAAGGTGAATGGACTGATTTAGAGTAATTCAGAAACCACATTTGGCAGAAAAAAGGGGTTATTCCTGAGAGAAACTCTGGCCTGGTGAAAAAGTGAGAAGATTCATTGCAACTAGTTCTGGGACCTGTCCTGTTGAGGTAAAGCCACTACACTGTTCTCCAGGAGACACATTAATGTAGAAGCAGGCTCAAAAGGAGTCACAGTAAGCTTTTCCAGCACAAAACTGAGATCACAAGATGTACTGGGAGCTCTTTCAGGTGTCCTCAGGTGAATGATGTCCTTGAGAAATTATTTCAACAAGGGGCGAGTATAGAGAAGAGGCTGCGTAGGAAAGCAGACAAACGGGGAAAAATAATTAATTTTTATGGATGAGCAAGAGATCTCAGATTCAAATCAATGAGTAAAGAAAGAAAGGATCTGCTTGATCTCCGCTGTTTTCTAAGAAATATGTCGCTGTTGGCACCAGAGAACATTTTCTATTTAGAAATGTATGACTTTCTGGTACCAAGCTTTCTATACTCTCAAATTATCCAGTATGTCCTTGTCCAAGGGAAGGCCTTGGGAAGCACCTAGTGAATCAACCATGATGTCAATCTCAAAGTGCTGAGACTGGGGTATATAATGGAACCCCCGTTTTTTGCCTCAGAAAGTACACATGTTGAGGTAACAACCATGTTCTCTCCCTGTGAAAGTTTTGAAAGAGCGAATCGATGTTCTCAGCCAAAGAGAGGAACAAAAATCACCCTTGGTCCTTCTTCCCTGACATTCATTAATATCCTGGAGATGAGTATGGGTTGGAATGTACAAACAGACCTGTCCATTGGAAAGAGAAGGTATCCATCCTCCAGGCCTAAGGATGTTTAGCCCTTGTGCAAAATTTTTGTAGCTGACTGTTTTGTTCTGTAGCAAGAAGGTCTATTTCTGGCACACTACAAGCTTGGCAGATGAGTTGGAAGATGCTCCTTTTTAAGGTTCCAAACGTGACGTTTCACACTTCTGACTTGCTGAGGTGATCTGCAAGAGTGTTGTCTACCCGGACAGGTACAGGGCTAAAATATGATGGCCCAGGCCTTGTGCTGTAAACCAAAATGACAGTGAGGCAGCACACCGGTTAAGAATGGCAAGTGCCTCCCCTGCTTCTTTATTTACATCACTGTGGTGTAGTGTCTGTATTAGCAGAGCTCCTGGATACCAGGTTTCCTTGAAAGCTAGGCTGTGTTTGATAACAGCCATCATTGCCATCACATTTAAGTGCTTTTACAGGAAATACAGTTACCATTTTCCTTGAGGTTGGAGACTGGTGGGAGTGTGCTCCACAAGCCAGACCCGAGGCATCTGCAGTCAGTCTGATTTTGTTGAGAGAACCTTAAGGGTATTTCTAGGTACTGATGGTAAGCAGAGATCCACCACTGAAACTCCTTTTACACAAGGACAGTGGAACTTTGTGATTGAGGGACTGACTGTGCTGATTCCAAATATATTTCAAGTGCCACTGGATTTCTCATGTGGAGCTTGGCTAACAGAACCATTAAGATGCACAAGTCCATGAACCCCAGAAGTTTGAGAACCTATAATGCTGGAACAGACAGAGGGGAAGAAAACAGCAGTAGATAGCTAGGAAAGCTATCTTATCCTTGGGAAGGAAAGCTCTCTACTGGTCTGTCTAGCAAGGCTCCCAGAAAATGCTAGTTTTCTACAGAAAGACACTGGATTTCTTTAGGTTCACGGTGTAACCTAGTGAGAAGAGGATAGTCAGTTTTTTTGCAGGGTCAACAGAAGCTCCTCCACAGAGTCTATTTAGATCAGGCAGTTGTCCAAGCAATGCTAGATCTAAATGCCCTTGGTCCTGCAGTATGCAATTATTGGAACCAGTCACTTTGGTTAAAACCTTGGGTGCCACAGATAAGCCAAATGGCAGAGCAGAAAATGGATAATAACTTCCAACTGCTTTGAAATGTAGATGCTTCCTAGGTGACTCTGCAATAGGAATACGTAGGCAAGCATTTTTAAGCCAAAGGTGACCACATATGCACTTGACACAAGCAAAGGTTGAAGCTTTTGTAAAGTGAGCATTTTGAATTTTGGAACCAGAAGAAATTTAGTCTTGGCAATTCTATAATAGGCCTCCATGTTCCCTCTTTTCTTGGGACAAAGTGTCAAATAAAGTACAGTTTTGTACCTACCATAAATGTAGATGTTCGAGGATCCACATTGCTGCAGTCCTAACTATTGGGTAGTCCGCTGTCCAGTCGGCGCCAGATCAAAAGATGAATGTTGACGTTGCAGGAGAGATTAGATGACGCCAGAAACGACAGGGAACTAATGCGCATGACCGACGTCATATCCTCAGTCTTTTCTTGCCCCAGATGTCAGAAGACCCTAAAAAGACAAGGCCCAATATACCTGCACCAAAAATATGTACAAAATATACAAAATTATCAGCATATAACCTCACCTACACAACCACCCCTAAACACAGAGGGAAGGAGGAGGACTGCAGCAATGTGGATCCTCGAACATCTACATTTATGGTAGGTACAAAACTGTACTATGTTCTTCATCCCACATTGCTGCAGTCCTAACTATTGGGTAGAATCCCAAAGCAGAGGTAAGGGAGGCTGGCAAATCATAAAGAAGCAGGAGCTGACAACAGGCCTTGCAAAATAGCTGTGGCAAAACCAGCCCTAGACTTAGAGTAGAGAGGAAGGTGATAATGCTTAGAGAAAGTATGCACTGAACTCCAAGTAGCTGCCTCCAAAATATCCAATGCTGTAGAAGTGGCAGTAGCCCTAGTGGAATGAGGCCTAATCCCAGCTGGAATCTCCTTGCCATGATGGGAATAACAAAATGCAATGCAAAACCCAATCCACCTAGAAATAGTTTGTTTTGACACAGGCTTGCCCTGTGAACTCAAAGCAAAAGAAACAAACAACTGCTGAGACTGCCTAAAATCCTTAGTCCTGCTCAAATAATCTAAAGTGTGCAAAATCTTTTCCCCTTTATTTTGGGGGTCTGCATAAAAGTAGGCAAATGAATAGTTTGGTTTAAAGCCACACTAGAAACCACTTTAGGCATAAAGGAAAGATTAGTGGGCCTGCAACTCAGACACCCTTCTTGCAGAAGTAATAGCCAACAGAAAAGCAGTCTTCAGGCTCAAAAGGTTGTAGAGTAAGTTTTTCCAACACAAAATTGAGATCCCAAGCAGGAGTAGGTCTAAGAAACTGCTTGAACAAAGGATGCGAAAACAAAGGTGGGTCACAATCATAGTGAGCTGAAATTGCTGCAGCATGAATCTTAATGGAAGAGAAGGACAAACCTTTGTCCAATAACTCAGTAAGATATTGAAGAGCCACACTCAAATTAGGCTCAGAAACCTCCAAATTCTTTGCTGTACTCCAAAATAGAAATCTCTTCCATTTTTCTGCGTACACTTTCCTTGTACTAGGTCTTCTAGCTTCCATAATCACATTCAAAACTTGTTGAGGAAGTTGAGACCTGCTGTGTTTCAACACAGAATGTGCCAGGCTGTTAGATGAAGAGAGTGAAGCTTGACATTGAGCAGATGACCGTCCTGCTGAGATAACAGATGTGGAATCAAAGGTAAAGGCCATGGAGGCTAGACTCCTTAGTAGTGGGTACCAGTGTTGCGAGGCCAATCTGGAGCTATTAAAATCATCCTTGGCTTGTCTTGTCTGACCTTTAAGAGCACCTTTGGAAGAAGAGGCAGAGGTGGAAAGGCATACACATGAAGATTTTTCCAACTGAAAGAAAGAGCATCCACTTTCCAAGCTGTGTGATGAAACCCCTTTGTGCAAAACTTTGGCAGCTGGTGGTTTAGTGGAGAAGCGAACAGATCTATGTCTGGAGTTCCCCATGACACTGTCAATGTCTGAAATACATGAAGATCCAGTTTCCACTCGTGGGGATCCATGATTTGTCTGCTTAACACATCTGCTAAGGAGTTCTGTGCTCCAGAAACCTTGCCTGAAGAGTTAGTTGCAAGCTGAGCGCAGTCTCCCATAAAATCATTGCTTGCCTGCATAGAGGATAAGAATGTGTTCCCCTTGTTTGTTGATGTACCACATGACAGTTGTGTTGTCTGTTAGAATCAACACCTGCCCTGGAAGAAGTAACTCCTTGAAAGCCATTAATGCAAACTGGACTGCTAACATCTCCTTCATGTTGATATGTAGATGCTGTAGTCTGGCAGGCCACTTGTCTTGTATCCACTTTCCATTTAGATGAGCTCCCCAAGCAATGTCCGAGGCATCTGTCGTTAAAATCTGACTCGCCTCTGGCCGGGTCACAGAGAGTCCCTTGTTTAGGTGACATTCCTGAGCCCACCACAAAAATTCTTTTTGAAGGCAAGGTATTATTTGAATGACAGTGTCCAAATCCTGGCAGTGCTGTGACCATACATTTATGAGAAACCATTGTAGCTTCCTCATATGCAGTTTGGCATTGGGAAGCACCAGAATACAAGATGCCATGAACCCTAATGCTTGAAGGACTGTCCTTGCAGTCAGCACGGACTGATGAGATAGTTGATGGAAGTAAAGTGACAGACTCTTTTGTTTGTCAAGGCCATCTGGGCTGCTGTATTCAGTCTCACACCCAGAAAGCACATGTCTTGAGAGGGTACTAGACTGGACTTTATTAGAATACCCTAGGCATCTTAGCACTGCTATAACATATTCCAGATGCTGTAGAAGGTCTTCCTTTTCTTGAGCCAGAATCAGGCAGTCGCCAAGTAAGGATAGATTTGAATTAGCCTGAAGTAAGCTATCACTGGAGCCAGAACCTTTGTGAATACTAGATAAGCCAAAGGGCAATGCAGAGAACTGATAATGAGAATTTCCAATACTTCCTGCAACTTAGTCTTATAGGCACATGAAGGTAAGCTTCCTTGAGATCTAAAGTTACCATCCAGTGATCTTTGCCCAGCAGAGGTAAAAGCTGTTGTAACGTCAACATCTTGAACTTGGGAATGTCCAGATAAGTGTTGAGGATAGATAAATCCAAAGTTCCCCTTCTTTGGTACTAGGAACAGGCGAGAATAAAATCCTAGGCCCCTTTCTGATACAGGGACTGGCTGAATGGCTATTTGGAGTAACAGAGAAATTTGCTTGTGAGCCTCTTTCCTTTGTGGAGGAGGGCATGCCTTTGAAAGGGGGTAATGTATGGAAATAAAACCTGTAACCGTGGTAAATGATATCCAGCACCCATCTGTCTTGAGTAATTAAATCCCAATTTTCTTTGAAAAGAGACAGTCTTCCTCCCAAAGGAGCTGCCAGACGAGAATCTACTGGCAGCTGAAAAGGCAGGTCATTGGGTCTGTTTACGAAAGGACTGACCCCTGCCCTCACCAGAAGTCTGAGCAGGTGAACTCCCTGTTCTAGGCCTAAAAGAACCTTGAGCTCTGCCCTTAGACTGGGAATCATAAGCAGGATATGTCCATCCCTTAGTAGGCCAATTTCTACTAAACCGGTGGCTGCACCTGCAAAAATCTTTAACAGTTTGCATAGACTTAGCTTTGTCCTCCATTTTCTTTAAAACTGCTTCCACAGAACCAAACAACACATCAGACTGTAAAGGAGCATCCAAAATCCTTGTCTTAACATGCTCAGCTAAATTCTGATCCCTCAACCAGGCATGCCTGCGAAGAACAGAACTAGTGGCAGCCACCAGGCCTGTACAGCATCAAAACCACATTGCAAAGAATGCTTACCCACTTGTTCAGACACATGAACTAAATCCAGCAACTCTTTACACTCAATACCTTCCGCCAAAGCATCCACCTTAGATTTCAATTGTGAAAGGAGATAATTTTGATATTTTAGCATGTCATGGCTAAAGTGGAAGAAGTATACACTTTCTTTCCCCATCTATCCAAAGCCCTTGCCTCTTTATCAGTAGGAACAGGGTTTTTAACAACAGAGGCCTTAACACCTTTAGGTCCCTGAGAAACAGCGGTCTGCCCTAGGACTCTTAAAAGATACTTATGAGCTTCAGGCACCCTATAGTACCTATCAGGTTTAACAGGAGCAGGAGGCAAAGAATCAGGGTTCAGGGAAGCCTCTGCAAAACATCTTCCACCACATTCAACACAGGAGGAATAGCTAAGGGCCTATGCTGGGGTAAAACAAGAATTCCTAAGCCTTTTCCTGGAATCAGAGTAATCTTGGCCTTCCCATTTAAAGTGCTCCTCATGGAATGCAGAGTCTCTGAAAATGAGAAATCCTCGGAGGAGAAGCTGTAGGAGTGGAATCATCCACATCAGAATCAGAATAAGGAGGAAACTCCTGCAAGTCTTCCGCAGAAGACTCAGAAGCCTCGAACACTGTTCAAAACTCTCAAACTCAGGTTCCACCCTAGGCCTCTTATCAGGAGGGGCATAGAACCTCTAATCAGAGTAATCAAATCTTCTGCCATTTTAAGCATATGTTTAGGCACAGAACCTGAAGTGCTAGGAGAAGCCCCCACTGAAGCCAGACTTGGCCTACCTCTCAAAGAAGTCTTGGAAACAGAAGGAGAGGCTCTAACTACCTTGGTCAGCCTGGCCTACCTCCTGAGAAGGCACATCCTGCAACAGTAAAGTCTCTGCCTGAGACTCCAAAGAAACTCCTGGCAAAACCTCTGGCTCCACTGAGTTCATCAACCCATTTTATAATTACAACGCTTCCCAAACACTAACCTGGCACAGTCTAACCATCCAACAACGCCGTGCTCAGGCCCTAAACAAGGTATACACAAAGTATGGTAATCCCTATGAGGTATCTGTTTCCCACAAGAAATACAGTTATTCACTTTTTCTGACATCCGTTAAATACTGAGGCAAGAAAAACCAAAATGTTCTAGCCAACTTTGATTCGGTCTGAAACTCCGACTTCAGAAAATTTCAGAACGCCAACCTGCACAAAACTGCTTCTGCATGGACTACCCAATAGTTAGGACTGCAGCAATGTGGGATGAAGAACATCCTCGTCCCCTTTGGTGAAAAGGTACTTCCTCAGTGGGGCCTTGCTGCAGGAGCAGACCTACACAGTATACAGCTTCTTTTATCTGATCTGTAGCAACAGAATAAATGTCAGCAAGCTTTGGAAGGGAAGAAAAGGAGTGTTTGTAACCAGACTTCATACAGAGCACCCATTTGTCTTTGATAATTTTCTCGTAATGTTCAAGATAGCCAACCTTCCTCCTAATCGTAATGGAGAAGAGAGGGATGGGAGGGGTTGGGGTGCGACTTGAGGGAGAAGGAACAGGGAGGGACCTAGCTGAGTCATGGTTGCCTCCCTGTTTGGCCCCTGGGGTTAGGGACCACTATGTCTTGAAAAAGATTCAGGTTGCCATCTTTTCTGTTGCTTCAGTGAACTATCCCTTCAAAGACTTCTCCCTCTTTGCTTTTCCTGGGGGGGGGGCAGGATTTAGGATAGTTCTTGCTAAACCTGCAGAAAGTCCTTGACAGTCTAAAATCAACTTAGCCTTCTCCGCCGGTTTTTTGAAAACAGCCTCTGCTTTGGGCAGAAACAAACTCCTTGTCTAGAGGAGCATCTAGAATCTCAGACTTAACATGATCTCACAATCTTACAGGGGTTTTCTGTTGACTATGTGCAGGCCACTGCCACCTGTCAGTGGCCTGTTCTCAGTTCTTCTGACCCTCCCCCTTTCACATGGTCCAGAAGGGCTTCCTGGCACTTAACCATATGAAACAGGCAAAAGAGAGCTCTCATTGCCAGGGTGGCAGAAGTATAAAGCTTTTTAGCACAACAATCCAGTGTTCTCCATTCTATCATTTAGCTATGGGTTCCTGAAAGTGCTGCCCGTAGGTCCCAGTCACCACTTCAGGATCTGAAGGAGCCTTCTGAAAAAGGTATTTGTGGGAGTCCAGAACCCTGTAAGAGAGGTCTAACAGGTCATTGGGAGTCAGGCTGCAAGGATGCATCAGAAATATAACCTAAAATTTGCAATACTGGAGGAATGACTAAAGGTTTAGACACAGGGAGCTTACATTCTCTAAACCTTTTAGACTGAGGGTAATCCTTAGCCCCCCAATGGAAATACACTGATGTCCTTACATTCACCGCTGCAGTATTCTTATCTATATGGGATTTCTTGCTGCAGAAGTCTGACATGAGACCAGTCTTCCAAAGACTTATACATTTCTAAGGTAAGCTGATCACCATCACACACACCCTGCGTAATGAAGGGCATAAAGGTGTTCAGACTTACCAAAAACATAACTTCTATGTCACCAGTCTGAATATATCTTCTTTGCCAGTTGGCACTTCTGGTATGGGTTCTTGCTGTCAAGAGTCAAGTGACTCCAAGCAGTTTACATCCCTTCCTGTCAGAACACTGTGGCAGATACTGAGCAGGTCCTTAACTCAGTCCAATGATTGGAAGCTTCACAGGGATGTGTTGCTGGACATCATCTACTAGTGGGTACTCAAGTGGATCTTTTTGCATCTCCTCTGAACAACTTCTGTTTTGTGTTATAGTCTCAGGTCCTCTGGTATGGAAGGTGGACGCGCTCTCTTTCTCTTGGAAGAGAATGTTTCTTTATGCATTCCCTGCCCTTTCTCATTCCGAAAGCCCTGTTCAATTTCAAAAGGATGCTCCAAAAATATTGCTGGTGATTCCCTTTTGGCCATGACAGCACTAGCTCCCCTCTTTTTCTGCATCTAACCAGGGGCAATCATTACAAGTTACCTCACAGGGTGGATCTGATCACACAAGATAAGGGGATCTCTTACCTTTCCCCACCTGTCCATGCTTCAAATGATACCGAGGGTGACAGGATTTTGATTCCTCAGACACCTTTTGTCTGGATGTGCTGCAAGTCCTGCAGGAAAGCCAGGAAACCTAGGACTAGGAAATCCTGCTTATCCAAATGGAAGAGGTTTTCTTTTTATACTTTTTCCTAACCTGAACCCACCCGTGGACACTCCATTATTCTCTCTCTGTGCGAATTCTCAATGCTGGTTTAGCATATTCTACTAAAGCCACCTATCTCTGCTTGTCTGCCTTTTTCTCCTCCTTTAGCTCTCCTAGATTTGAGGTGAAAATTTCTTAAAGGCGTCTTTTATTATCAGGCCTCCCAGAAAGCCTGTTCCTCCTCCCTGGGATCTTAATTTTGTTTTGGAGAAGTTGATTCAGGCTCTCTGAGCCTGCTTCAGCTTCCTTACAACATTGCGCCTGGAAGACTGTTCTTTTGTTAGTGCTTACTTCTGCCAGACGGTCGCCTGAGTTGCAGGTTCTTATGGCTTGCCCTCCTTTTTTGATTTTTCATGAGGACAGTGTCCTTGCGCGCTAACCCTTTTATGCCAAAGGTGGTTAATGAGCTCTCTCAAACACTATTATATACTTTTTCCCCTCTACACAAAATGACTGTGAGAGGGTTCTGCATACTTTGGATATGCATAGGCAACTTGCACTTTATTTGGATATGACTAAGGCTATCAGAAAATCTGATCAGTTGTTTCTTTTCATCCTAGATCTTTGGGGCTTGCTGTATTCAAGCAGACTATTTCTTGGATTTCTAGCACTAGTTCCTTCTGTTACACTTTTCATGGCAAGAGCCTTCCTTTTTCAATTAAGTTTCATACTACTACAGCTGGTTTTTCTTCTGGTGCTTTTTTCAAAGGCTAAGTTACTAATTCTATTCTTGAAGCAGCTACCTGGACTTCTGAGCACTCCTTTACCAAGCACTTCAAAAGTTGGATGGTATCTCTAGAGACCAGGATAATCTTGCTAGTTCAGTTCATTTTTTTTACGGGGGATTCTTCTGCCCCTTCCTCCTCCCTAGTTCCCTCTTGAGCTTTAGCAATCTCCCATATAGTTAGGAATACTGCAGCAGTAAATGCAAGGACACAGTACAGTTGTGTAAAATCTTACCATAACTGTTGATGTCCCTGCCTTCACTGCTGCAGTATTCACTTCCCTCCCTCCATCCCCCTAGTTTGTTACCTTCCTGGATGTACATGTTTCCTCTTGGGTTCACTGGACTAGTGTTCCTCCTGGGGCAATCATTTCTGTTTCTCTTAAACCTAAAGGTCACCTTTATGCCCTACGTTACACAGGGTGCATACAGTGATGTTAGGCATATCTTTTAAATTCACAGTCTCTGGAGGACTGGCGGACATCGGGCTTCCATGGCAGGGAATCCCACACAGTTAAGAATACTGCAACAGTGACGGCAATGACATCTACCATTATGGTAAGATTTTACACAACTGTTCTATCTTGCAGTGTCCCCAAAAGTGAAGTCCTCAGATGGTGAAGCTGAAATAAGGATGTCCTTTGAATCATAATCAGCAAATGAGCCTGTGGATAAACTGGTGTCTACATAAGTCAATTCCTCTTCACTCATAAGAATCCAAGCATTCCTGGGGTGTCCCTCCTCCTCTTTGACGTAACTGATTCAGTAGGACAGGAGGTCTAATACAACTATCCTGTTTACAAACTAAAATATTAAGTAAATACTCAGCCAGTCTAAGCAGATTCTGCTGGTAGGCCTACGGGAGTTAGAAGCCTGAATTAATGTATACTAAGGTATAGCAGAAAGCTTCCTTTTAAGTTTGGCCTTAGGCTGACCCCTAGGTGTGGTGTCAGAAGCACTGTGAAAAGGCCAATGGCAAGTGGCAGTGGTCTGCACATGGTCAGACAACCAATCTAAGGTTGCCAGGATTCTATCCTCCCTATCTTAAGCTCAAACACAGGCATCACAAACCATGGCCTGCAAAACAGTCTCCCACCCAAATAACATCCCTTGTCCTTAAAACTTGTGCAGATGCAGCAGGATCAAGAGGCATGTCGGGCTCTAAAGGGAAAACAGCATCTCAGACGCCTCCTCCGTCACAGAAAGCGACTGCATTGATGTTTCTTATGCTTCAAGAATCCCAAGTCTGGGCAGAATGGCTGAAAATGAAGCTGTGTTATATGCCCCCTCATGTGGTTTCAGACGCTTCCTTTTGCTTTTTTTTTTTTTTGGAGGGGTCGAAAAATGGACCTGTGGACACCATAACGCATGAAGATAAACTCTCTCTTTCTAAATTTTGGGAAATGGACTCATTCCTATGAAAAACCATATGCTTAATATAATGAGCACAGTAAGGACAATTTGGAACACTGTGCTCCATATGCCTAAGCAAAAAAGGGAAAGTGAAATTCCAGGTGTGGAATCTGTTCTCCAAAATCAGTACAGATATTAGCCCAAGTACTCAATTAAGTGCACACAAAGAGATAGGAAGTTTTTTCCCTGAAGGGGCGCTTTGCTTTAAAGACATTCTCTGGTCTTTGAACAGATCAATGCACTCTACAATACAGATGCTTCAGGCTCCAATGACAAGAAAAAAAGGAGAGATGGCACTGACCAATGACCCTTATACCTAGATAACCAGACATGTGCAGGGTGCACACCAGCCTGGTGGAGGGATTTAAATATTTTCTACTTGGACCAGGCAAAAGTTGCCATATCAAGGAAAACTCAATTACTGCAACAGTGATGCACGATCACCACAAGTTATGTACTTACCAACAAAGTCTCTTGCTCAGGTTTCTGTCCACACACTGTAAATGGACAGAGAGCATGCAAAGAATGCAGCTCCGCACATGGTAACAGCATACCTTTCACTAGTTCATGCTCCTCCTCAACCATAAATGGACACACTTTCTAGTCTCTCCAGATCGAGAGGAGCCATCTACCAATTCATGGAGTAAAGAAAATCCAAGTAATTTTTAAGAACTGTAGAAAATGATACAAAGATAACTTAGCACCAAGGTTGCCAAAAGCTAGGCCTCTATTGCTTCTCCAGTTATCTACCAAAATGACAGTTTGGATGAGGATTGTTTACAGCATACATACAAAGATAAATTAAATCTATCATTCTGGTTAAGAACACAACTTATTAACATTTAAGATGGTCCTGTCTGTATACTAAAAATCCCCATCAAGCCTTGGCTGAAACTCTGAAAAAATCCCTCTCAGGACCAAAGACCTGTAGGAGGCTCTAAATCTGGAAAGGCTATTCAAATGTAGTGAATAGCGAAAGTATTTTAAGACCATGCAGGATATGCACAAATTTCATCCAGAAGAGAGTGTCAAGCTTGCATGGCAAAGACTGATGGGCTGGGCATTTAAAAAAAAAAAACGTTACAAACTAACCAACAGCCATCTGACAAAGACAGCTTGGTAACCTTCTGCCCTTTCTTGTGTTGAAAAAAAATCACGCATCTTAGTTTATAACTGAAGATGAACAGGTGGGGTAGTTTATATGCTTTATTACATAGAAACACATTAGGATGGATAGCAGCGGTACAGAATACAAAAACTGATTAACTGAGACTACACAGACATGTATGCTTACATCTCAACTGCTTACTACAAAATGGTAGTTAGGCTCGCACATGCTCAGTATTCATAAACTTGTGCAAGCCCAAGGAAAGCTTCTTAAAGGTTTACATACATACTGATCTACATCCTCCGGCTAATGAACTGCTCATAATAAAATGACACTAAGACGTGGAATTATACAGACACTAAGAAATAAAATGTTCATGTCCAAGTTGCCATTTATCTCAAACATGGTTTGGAAATGCGACCTGATCAAGTTATACAGCAATTAGGACTTGGTTTAGCAACAGGGACAGTCATTGGTGAATGACGAATTCAGGAGTTTCGGGAGTCTTCTCAAGAACAGGAATATTTGCTGGAACGTCCTTTGGAACTGCAATACCAGATAACTCACTCAGAGATCTAGGGTCTTTTTCGGAGGCAAGATGCCGCAATACAGGCTCGGACACTGGTACCAAATGTTTCCAATTCCACCTAAATTCTACTCCTTGTGATTCCACAAAGTAAGATCTTAGCTCTGGGCAAACACTTTTCATGGCTCCAATCCGATCAAAACCTTTGGACGTCTGCGTCCTCACTATCTCCCCTTCTCATAAAGGACTGAGTGGTTTGCTGGACTTGTCATAATAGGAATTATGGGATGAGTGCTTTTTAATAGATGGGCTTTGACTGATTTGTTCTTAACACACTGAACCAATAGATTACTGCTGATTGGTAATCTGGTTCTGGTTTGTCGACAGAAGATTCTGTGCTGCTAAACCAAGATGTTTATCACGAGGAATACTTCTGAGATTCAAGAGATTCAGGAAAACATCGCTATTGTCTCATTTCGACTTCTCTAGCAATTGTTTCACACTTTGAACTGCATGTTCTGCAAACCATTTGACTACGGGTACTCAGGGCTACTTGCAACATGAATAAAGTCTCACTCATGAGCAAATCTCTTGAACTGCTGGCTTGCAAACTGTGTACCATTGTCAGAAATAACTTTGTGCGGACTACCATGAACTGCAAAATGTCACTTCATCTTAGTAATGACAGTATTGTACACTAGATCAGGAAGTAGGTAAATCTCAAAACAATATGAAAGTCTACTAACACCAAGTAATGTTGACCACTCCACTCAAAAATGTCTGTTGCTACTGTCGACCAAGGTAGTTCAGGAATCTGGTTTAGCTGAAGTGGTTCTTTTTGTTGATGTGGCTTTGTACAATTACTGATGGGCTGGACATTTTAAAAGGTGAAGGTACTCTCTCAATATCCCTTGACATAGACCACCAAAATACTAATCCTCTCGCCCTTCTTTTGGTAGAATCAGTTACTTGGTGGCCACAGTGCAAGACCGCAATGTACTCTTGTTGCAAGGATTTTGGAACAATCACTTTCGGACCTTTCATGAGGATACCATTGTCAAACAAAATCTCATCTCAGTAAGGAAAATATGGTTGCAAGTCATGAGGTAAATGAGACTGCTTTGATGGGCATCCTCACCTGAAAATGGTTGAGCTTCTGAAGAACTGGATCTGAAGCTGTGTGACTTCTAAGCTCATCAAAACATGTGGAAGAACAATTTCTCACTATCATGACTTCAAAATCAAGTTTCTCATTCTCATGCGGTTCAGTGTTGTGGTATTTCTGGGTGATCTGGATATATTAACAGCAAAATAAAGGTTGCCTTTTGTGTAGACAAGACAAATTATACCTCTGCAATTTCAACATCATGCGTTGTTAATCTGGCAGGAGCTGCACGCACAGGCTTTCTCAAAATAGTGACTAGAGGTTGGTGGTCAGTTTCAATCTGGATAGGTTTACCATAAATATAATCATGGAACTTCAAACATGCAAACAATTGCCAAGAGTTCTTTATCGGAGCATATTGCATCAGTGTGTCAGAGTTCTGGATGCAAAGGCTACCGGTCAACCCTCTTGAAGAATGACTGCACCAAGACCAAATTTCAAAGCATCACAAAAAAGAGTAACTGCTTTGTAAATATCATAGTATCAGAGTTGGTGGACTGACAATTCTGTGTTTCAGGACATCAAATGCTCTCTGGTGGTGTTCTGACCAGGACCAGGACACATCTTTGTGTGTAAACTCTGAGCGGTACTGATAGTTGGCTCAAGTCTGGAATGAACTTGACTAGATAATTAACCATAACAAGAAAACATTGTAGGGCTTGAACACTATCTAGCGCTGGCATCTCAAGAATAGCTGCTTGCTTGGAAGGATCTGGTCTTAAGTCTGAACTGGTAAACAAATGGCCAACATAAGTAAAGTACAGTAGTGTACCACTTACAATAAATGTAGATGTTCGAGTGTATTCACTGTTGCAGTGATTACATTTGGTAGTACTGCTGGCAGGTTGCCCTCAGTCGGCCTGAATTCCAAAGTCTTGGGTCCTGCGTCAGCTGCTGTCGCCCCTTCCCTGACGTCAGGTCATCAGGGGGTATTAAAAGATGCAGCCAATGCCATTTTCTTTAGTTTTTCTTGCCCCAGATGTCAGGTGCCCCCTAAAAGAGTAGCCAAAATTTATATCTATAAATAAAATTGCATGCACCAAAATAAACTTTACCTTCACCTACAAGCAAATACACCACATAGGTTGTATAAATCAGAGAAGGAAAGATAAGTTCCATCAGAAGAAAAGTGGGATGGCAGGTGGGTAACCTGGACTGCAACAGTGAATACACTCGAACATCTACATTTATGGTAAGTGTACACAACTGTACTATATTCGTCGTGTTTCACTGTTGCAGTCATTACATTTGGGTAGATTCCCAAAGCTATGGTTGGGAGGATGGAGCTAAACAGCATTAGGAGCGGCTATGAGACCCTGCAGAACGGCAGTGGCAAAGCCTGCCCTGGATTTAGAGTAGAGTGGCAGATGATAGTGCTTTGTAAAGGTGTGCACTGAACTCCAAGTAGCTGCTTCTAAAATGTCCTTGGTTAGTACCCCCCCTGAGAAAGGCTGCTGAAGTGGCTGCAGCTCTGGTGGAATGTGGCCTAATGCCCTTAGGCACTGGTTTTCCATGGTATAAGTAGCAGAAATGAATGCAGTGGCTATCCACTTTGAAATGGTCTGCTTTGAGATGGCCTTTCCTTGTGATCCTGCAGCATATGCCACTAGGAATTGCTCTGTCTTTCTGAAAACTTTGGTTCTGTCCAAATAGAATCTAAGCGGTCTGTGCACGTCCAAAGAATGCAGAATTCTTTCCCCCTTGTTCTGTGCATTTGGTTAAAAAAGTTGGCAGATGAATGGTTTTGTTAAGAGCCACACTGGACACCACCTTAGGCATAAATGTTGGGTTTGTCCTCAGGAAGACTCTTGTCTGGATAAAAAATGATAAAAGGTTCCAAAGACATGAGTGCCTGTAGCTCTGAAACTCGTCTTGCAGAAGTTATTGCTAGGAGAAGAGCTGTTTTCCAGGACAGAAACACTATATCAGCAGTAGCAGCTGGCTCAAAAGGAGGCAGGGTGAGTTTTTCCAAAATACAGTTGAGGTCCCATGCAGGTATTGGTCATCTCCTTGGAGGCCTTAAATTGTTGACTCCTCTGAGGTACTGCTTTAATAATGGATGAGAAAAGATTGGTGGCTCTGCATTGTAATCAGCCGAAATGGCAGATGCATGAATTTTAATAGATGAGAAAGGCCTTTATCCAGCATCTCAGTTAAGTATTGTAAAATCTGAGTAATATTTGGCACAGCTGTACTTGTTCCTTGTGCCTGGTTCCAAGCACAGAATTTCTTCCATTTTCCAGTACTAGGCCTTCTGGCTTCCAAAATGACATCCATCACAGCTTTGCTGAAAGGTGTGTTTTGTATGACTACATTATCCGCCATGCTGCCAGGTTTAAAGTCCTGAGTTGGCTGTGCAGGATCTGATAGTTTTGCTGGGACAGTAGATGAGGTACTTGAGGTAAGGTCCAAGCTGGGCATTGAGACAAGCTCCTTAAGGTTGGGTACCAGTGCTGGCATGGCCAGTCTGGGGCAATCAGTATCATCTGTGGCTTCTCCTGTCTGACCTTTAGGAGTACCTTGGGGAGGAGAGGCAGAGGGGGAAAGGCATATACTGATAGGTTTTTTCCAGCTGAAGGATAGGGCGTCCACTTTCCATGCTTGTCTGTGAAAAATCCTTGTGCAGAATCTTTTTAGTTGGTAGCTGCAAGGGGAGGAAAATAGATCTATGTCCAGGCATCCCCATTTCCTTGTTATCATGCTGAAGACCTGTGGATCCAGCTGCCACTCATGGGGATCCATGAGGTTTCTGCTTAGTCTGCCAAGAGTATTTTTCCTTCCTGGCAGGAATTGTGCCTGCAGATGTACTTGGTAAGTCAAAGCTGTGTCCCACAACGTCATTGCTAGTCTGCAAAGGGGGTAAGAATGTGTGCCCCCCTGCTTGTTTATATACCACACCACCATGGTGTTGTCTGTCTTCATCAGTAGTTGTCCTGGATGAAGTAGGTACTTGAAGGCTATCAGGGCATTATGTATAGCTAGCATCTCTTTTTGATTGGTATTGTAGATGCATTTGGTTTGAGGTCCATGTGCCCTGAATGCATCTTCCTGCCATGTGGGCCCCCCAGGCATAATCTGATGCATCCGTTGTTAGTGTCTGCCTGGCTGGGGGGAATGTGAATGTCTGTCCCTTGCTTTGGTGACAAGCCTTTGCCCACCATCGGAACTCCTGTTGCAGGCAGGGAATGACAGTAATTATAGTCTCCAGGCTGTGGCAATGTTGAGTCCAAACACTTTTTTGGTACCATTGAAGTTTCCTCATATGCAGTCTTGCATATGGAATCAGTAGGATGCAGGATGCCATGAAGCCCAAAGCCAGCAGAATTTTTCTTGCAGATAACTGGGCCTTTGTTGCTAACATTTTGAAGTAGGTAGTCTGTTGCCTTTGTCTGGTGTGAGATAAGCCATCTGGGCAGTTGTATTTAAGCTTGCACCCAGGAATATTATCTCTTGAGAGGGTACTAGTTTTGATTTCCGTTCAATGACTGTGTACCCTAGGCATGTTAAAGGTTTTCTCACAAACGCCAGATGTAGTAGAATGTCCTTGTTCTCTGCTTGAATGAGGCAGTTGTCCAAGTAAGGATATATCTATATTCCTTTTTGTCTGCAGAAAGCAATTACTGGTGCCAGGCACTTTGTGAAGACCCTGGGCGCAGTAGATAAGCCAAAGGGCAGTGCAGAGAATTGGTAATGCTTTAAACAAGCCTTGAATCTGAGGTATATTCTGCATGATTGTCTGATTGGGACATGCAGGTATGCCTCTTTTAGGTCTAAAGTGACGAGCCAAGCCTTTCTGCCCAGCATGCGCAGAAGATGCTGCAAGGTCAACATTTTGAATTTTGGAATATCCAGGAAAGTGTATAGAATAGATAGGTCCAGTATTGGTCTGCATGCTTTGTGCTTTCTGGGTACCAAGAACAGTAGAGTAAAATCCTTGTCCCTGCCTCTTGCTGTGGCACTTGTTGAAGAGCCCCCATGTCCATGAGGGATGAGACTAGTTTTTGAGCTCTGACCATTGATTTTTTTGGCAGGTCTGGCCAACCGTTTCCCCTTGGCAGGGTATGGAAGTGAAACTTGTAGCCTTGTGACACTGTCTAGAACCCATTTGTCCTGAGTTATAATGTGCCAATTTTGAGACAAAAGTGCTATTTTTCCCCCTAAGGGTGCTGCCACTAAATAAGTGCTTGGTGCAGGCAGGGGGAAGTCATTGGGACTGTTTCCTGTAAGGTTGTGATTTATCTTCTCCACTTTTGGAGGTAGAAGCACCCCATTGTTTACACCTGTACGAACCTTGTGGCTGGGATCTGCCTCTAGGGTGTCTGGATCTGCCCCTTTGAGGTCTGACACTGGAAAGTTCCAATTCTTTGTAGGCCAGTGTCTGCTAAACCTAGGTGGCTGTACTTGTAAAAAATCTTTGACCGTTTGCATAAATTTAGCTTTGTCCTCCATTTTCTTTAACACCTCCTCTGCCTTGACACCAAACAAGGTATCACGCTGCAATGGTGCATCTAACAATTTAGCTTTGACATGATCAGGCAGATTTTGCTCCTTTAACCAAGCATGCCTCCTAATTACAGAACCCATTACTGTGGCCCTGCAGGAAGCCTCCAGAGAATCAAAACCACATTGCAAAGTATGTTTTCCAACTTGTTCTGCTGCATGCAATAAAATCCTGCATTTCTTTATCTGCACATTCAGAATTTACCAACATTTTCTGTTTAAGCAATGTCAGGACATATTGCTGATATTTGAGCATATGAAACTGGCAGTTTAAGGCCCTTATAGCCAAGGTTGCAGATGTGTAAATCTTTTTTTCCCCCATCTATCGAGTGCCCTAGAATTTCTGTCAGAGGGGGTAGGGTTTTTTGCAGTTGAAGCCTTAACCCCTTTGGGACCCTGAGAAATCGTTTCTGGGTCTGCAGCAGGGTTTTTGAAAAGGAATTTATGAGAGTCAGGAACCCTGTAGTATCTGTCAGGCTTAACAGAAGCTGGACGTATGGAGTCAGGGGGTTAGACTAGACTCTGAAAACACATCTACAATGTCTAACAGGTGGAATAGCTAGAGGCCTGTGTTGAGGAAGTAGAAGAAAATCCCAGAGTATCTTCTTATATTCTGAAAAATCTTAGCTCTCCCAGTGGAAATGCTCCCTCATGGTATGCAAGGTTTCCCAAAGGAATAGTCCTCAGGAGGAGAAGCTGAAGGGATGGACTCTTCAGCATCAGAATCCTCATAGGGGGGAAGGGAATATTTCTGATCAGAGGAAGAATCTGAGGAAATGGAAACCTGATCTGAAGATTTATAGTCTGTCTCTCGCCTAGGCCTCTTATCAGGAGGGGGATGGGAACCCCTGATCAAGGTAATTAAGTCTTCAGCCATCTTGAGCATCTGTTTTTTAGGCATGGAGGCCTGTCCATGTGACTGGTGAACTTGTTTCTTTGCCTTTAAAGGTGCTTTAGTCTTTGCCTTTGAAACTGTAGTCAGTTTAATGTATAATTGTTTAGGTCTGAAAACACCCTCAGAAGCCCGATGCCTGCTCAGTGGCTCCAGACCCATCTGAGTGAATTGTCTCAGAGGCTCCAATACCTTGAGTATCCAACGGCCTGGCCGACTCCACATGGGAGTCGGTAGCGGCCTGCAACTCTAAAGTAGCTGGCATCAGGGGCTGTGAAAGCGCCTCACTGAGAACCAGTGAACCAGCGACTTAGAAGCTTCGTCGGTTTTGGACCTCGGTTGCCTGTCTTTTTCCTTTTTCTTGCATTTCTTGTGAACTCCGGTAGTCGGATGGCTATCCGACGGCATTGTATAATTAAATCTGCGTCCAAAATAGCCAAGTGCAAAATCGTACTGACGCTTAATAGTGCGTTGGTTAAATCTAGCACAAAACCGACAACTAGAAACGTCGTGGTCAGGGCCTAGGCAAGGAATACAGTAAGAGTGAAAGTCCTTATGAGGTATTTGCTTTCCACAAGAAATACAATTAACATCGGTCTGAAGCAAGAAAAAATTTTCCCCAATGGGGTACTTAGCTTTTAATGAAGACTTCGGATCTGAAACTCGAACACGAAAATCTCAGGAGTTTGCCGACTGGCACTTGCGAACTGCTTCTGCATCGGGCACTGCACGGCAAGAAAGACTAAAGAAAATGGCGTCGGCTGCATCTTTTATACCCCTGACGTCAGGGAAGGGGTGACAGCAGCTGACGCAGGACCCAAGACTTTGGAATTCAGGCCGACTGAGGGCAACCTGCCAGCAGGATTACTCAAATGTAATGACTGCAACAGTGAAACACGAAGAATATCTTCATGTAGCCTGAATTTGCACTTTGAGGATTCAGCTTAAGATTCAATTCATGTGTTCTTTCTAGAATTTTGTTTGTCATGGTCGGAATCACCATTATCTCCTACTAGAATATCATCTACTATAACAGCACAAGGATACACAAAAAAATTGCTCCACTGCATGCTGGATGACTTCACTGGCAGAATTAATCCCAAATGGCATTCTCAAAAATTTGTACCTGTCAAAAGGAGTACTAAAAGTGGTTAGCAATGAAGATTTTTGGTCAAGCAAAATTTGCCAAATTGAACTCTTTGCATCCAAAAACAGAAAAAAACAGTGGCATTTGGCATAACAGCAGCAACTTCTTTGACTGTACGTGCTAGATGACTGTCTTTTTAGTGCTTTGTTCAAATGACTTGCGCTTTTCTTATGAGCTACCACCATAGAAGATACCCATTCAGTAGGTTCATCAACTGGACAAATCACACCTTTCTGCACCATTTTATCTAGCTTGATTGACTTTGTTCTGCATAGCTACTGGAACCTTCCGGGCTGGTCTGATAACTGGGCTGACTTCAGGATCTAACTTCATAGAGTACACAACTGGGAGTTTGCCTGGTTTGTCTTTGAAAAGATCAGCATACGTAGAGAAAATAGACTGGGCAAAATTAGAACAGTGCTCTTTTAAGCTTACATGGTGGACTTCCTTATTAAATGAAAGTAGTCCCATTTTCAAACTGTCTCTGAGGCCTAATAATGACTGTACGTGCCTTTTGACTACGTAAAATTGCAAGTCATAGGTGTTCCCAACAGAGTAACATGAAAGCACTACTGAATCTTCAGTAAGAATGTCTTCACAACCATAAGCAACAAGCTTCACACATTTTGACAAATCAAGCTTCTCACAGTACACATTCTAGCAAATGCTTCTGCTGGCATAACAGTGCACTTTGATCCAGTATCAACTTTGAGCTATGTGGGTCTTCCATTTATCCAAACAGTACAAAACACTTAATTTTGTGCCAATAAATCTACTGCACTGACCGTTTCACCAAGCACAGACACCATCAACAAAAAAAAATAGGGTCACAGCTTTTAACTGATCAACCAGTCTCCTTGAATGTTCTCTTTTAATAAAAGAATGAGCCCCTTTTTATTTACAAATCTTTGAAAAATTATTCCACTTTTTACATCTGTGGCATTGCTGACCAAAAGCGAAGCACTTTTCTCTTTCAGACACGATTGCCACCACAATTATGACAGTTGACTATGAGGCTGGGCGAGGGTACATGCTTTGAGTTTGCTGACCCCACCCTTGTTCTTCACTGAGACTGCACAAGCTCTGTAATTTGCTAGAAAGCTATGGGATTTCCCAGTGACTGGTGCAGGGCTTACAGTTGCTGTCATGTGCTTGGGCCTGTTTCTTTTAACCACATGCTGCATACTATCAACATTAGATTTAGAAGACACTGGAAGCATGTATTTCTCATCTGTAAGCATATCTGTGTGCTTTTCTGTAAGCTCATACATCTGATAAATCTTAATGGCCTTATTCAAATTTCAATCACTGTCACGAAGCAAAATCTTTCTCACAGCATCATCTTTGATACCTACTGGCTTGCAGCATGACTCTGCTCTGTACTGTGATTTAGTCAACCTCTTTGACAAATGTGGGCTTGAACTTTTAGAGCTTCTTATTAAACACAATAATAGTGAATTAGAATTATTTAAAGACCTTGCAACTTTGGATACAGCTATTCGTGATTATCATGAATACAATAGTATGAGATTTGAGCATTTCAGGATTTACACAAGTATGGATCAGCATATTGCTAAACTGAAAGTTGGTAAATTAAAAAAACTGGATTCTTATAAAAAGTTTAAAGACCCACGTGTGGAAAGTAGAAATCAGCCACCACATCATCCTGAAGGAATGGACAATAATGAATGTAGGTTTGAAGAATCTGATTATGTAACCTTAAATCATGATAAAGAATACCCATAACTCAAGAGGAGTGGAAGAATTAAAAACAAAAGTCATTACAACAATAGGCAGCAACCCCAAGCGGGGTTTCAACCCCAGTTTTTTCAGGGGGCCAGGCAAAACAGAAACTTGAGGGCCTAGTTCCTTCAGTAATCCCTCCTGGTGATTATGTTAATGTTGTTGACTTTTGTACTAATGAATGTATTCAAACAACCGTGGACTTTGAACAGAAAACTAGAACTTACCAGAAAGATTTTTCAGTGTATAATTACTCCACTTTGTGTCAACGAAATTACAGCTGATTTACTAAGGGAATGAGTTTTGTACCCAACAGAAAATTCAATGTTATGGATACAATGATAGACCTTAAACTTTAAGTTGAACTTGAATTTATTATATATGGTACTACTCCATAGGTTGTTAGTGAAGACAGCATTTTTAAAATTAGTTCTACCTACAACCCCCCCCCCCCTCTACACCCAGAACTTGCAACATATGAGCAAGTATGTGAACTTGATCTGTATAATTTGAACAAGAGTAAACACAGGCCAGCTCAGACTCTTAACATGAAGCAGAGTGAACGTGACAGTCTATCAGTATTGCAAGAACATGACGTGAGGGTTATGAAACCTGATTAAGGGGGAGGGGTGGTAATTATGGATTCTTACACATATAATACCAAGATGTTGACCATTTTAGATACAGCAAATTACACAGAGGTGTCTCTTAATGAGTTAAATACTGGATATAGGAAAATCTGCAGTCAACACACAGATATATTTCTAGAGAGAAGGATAGACCATTCCTTGTATAACTACTTGAACATCATCAGCCCAAGGATACCAGTGTATTTTGGCATCCCTAAAATCTGCAAGGGACTCATGGATCCTCCTATGAGGCCCTTAGTGGATGGAAGGGACTCCATTACCACTGCTTGTGCCCAATTCCTTGACCATGAGCTTAAGAAAATACTGCAAAACGAAAAATAGATTTGCAAGGACTCCTGGACCCTTCTAGAACAGGTCAATAAAACTGATTATAATGCAAAAAACAAAATTGAAGAAAAACACCCAAGTCACAGATTAGATTTTGTAAGCGCTTTCGTTTACTCAACATAGGCAAACTTCATCAGACAATACAATTACAAAAATAACCTCCTTATATAAGGACTCAATCAACATCACCATAATAATTAGGCAGACAGAATATTTAAAGGGACAGTACATAAAAACATATATATGCATGTATATAAAGGAATAAAACAAGTATATGTATTAATACTAAAGAATTTTTCAAAAGTACATACCTATTAAGGTTCCAAGTATTATTCATAAATATATATATATATATATATATATATATATATATAAAGATGACAATAAATAAAAAATATTATCTCATAAGTGCCCTCATTTTTAAAATACCACCAATAGAAATGAAATCATTTAAGCCAGGAGAGGCCATGGCATTCAATTTTAGCTGCCACATCAATTCCTTTTCTCTACTTTAAGTGAAAGAGGCCCACCTCTAAAATTTTCATGTACTTTATCAATAACAGTAAATTCGAACTTATGATTAGGATGAGAATTAATGTGTTTGGCCAAAGCATTATTTAAATTAGACTTCTCTATTGCATATAGGTGTTCATAGATTCTATTCTTAAGGGGCCTCTCAGTTTTACCTACATAAAAGGCATTGCAAAAAATGCAAGTACTGAGGTAAACAACCCCTTTAGAATTACAATTGAATTTACCCATTATATTGTATTTTTTAACAAGGATGCAAAAAGATTTTCTTACATTAATGTATTTGCACCACTTACAAGATTAACACTTGTACATACCATTACAAGGTGAATATGAATTCAAAGTCTGGTTTTCCAAAAGACATTTAATGTTCCTACCTCTCCTAAAGGTTATTTTAGGACGATCACCAATACAATACATTTCACCAGTTCACTTGGACTACAGGGCATGTTTAAGTGTGAATTCTGTAAAATATGTCCTCATATATTGGTAGGATGACAGTTTTTTCTAAATGGACAAAGTTTTAGTTAAAGAGAAGTATAATTGTAACACAAAATGGGCTACTTATGCTGCTAGCTGTTTACACTGTTCAGCCTACTTTATAGGTAAAACTATCAGATGGGTTAGAGACAGGATATACTAACGTGAGAGAGATTAATAAGGACACAAATGCATTATTTTAGCATGTAGAAAAATTCACAGTGCATAAATTTGGGTATTTTGTCATTGAACTTGAGAGATGATAGAGGGAGAATTGTAGAAGAACATTTGTTAGGGAGTTAAAATGGCAATTTAGGCTCAATTCCCTTGTGGAGCTTGGGCTAAATGACACGATCCATTTCACCTATTTTGCATTTAAAAGGTTTGGAATGAAAATGTATGGGCTTTTTTATTTTAAAGCATACATTTTTAGTATTTAAAATTGATATATAGTTTTTTTTTTAAATACATATCAGCCTTTTAAGAAGGTTTTTCTAATATTTTTTTTATTTAGTGTTTATGAATCATGTGACTTTTTATTTCTATTTTAAACTGTTGATTGGGCTGTGCTTTCAGTTCTGATCATGTTCTAACAGATGAAAGCAATTAACTCTACTGATGGAGTTGGAATAAAGCATTTTCACTGGATTTGTCTTCCTTGGCGCAGTCCATGTTTTAGACCAACCTGTCTAAATAGTAACTCCTCACCCCAGAATGGATGCTTCCTTTCTCAGAGTACTACTCATAAGGGTTGGATGAAAAAGGACAGCCTGCCATCAGATTGTGTGTGCGACCTTCAAGACAGGTGCCTTAAACACCTTTGGAAGTTTGTTTACCTTTGTCATGGGATCTCATCTGATACCAATGCACTTATGAGTGCCCTGTGCAGAATCCTCACATGAAGTCTTGCTTGAAAAATGGTCAGAATTGTGGCTGCAAAAATCAAACCTAGTATTCTGAGAACCATGGGTGCATTTGAACTAAGAAACTTTGAACAGCTTATCTTACCAATTACACCCTATCTGGATGTAAAATTGTCAGCTACATACTGCTGAACAACTGGCTATTGATAAATGTTCTGGGAAGGCTCCATTTGGGACTTGGCAGCACTAATTATGACCCCCAAGGATAGACAGAACAAAAACTACTCCCTTGCTAGAAGTAGCTTCTCTTTTGCGGAGGCAGTTATGATCAACTCAAAGTAGAGGAAAAATTTTGATTCGTAGAAGCCACATGTGGGCAGCTACTGAATCCATGCATTCGAACACCCCTTGGTGGCAAGGTTGTGGTGAGATTAAAGCCAAGGTTCTGAAGCTACAGGGACTGGCTCCCATTTTTTAAGCAAAAACATCTTCTGGATTCTTTAGATGTAAGCATTCTGAAGATCCAAATGGAAAATCCAATCTCCTCCTTGCAAGAAATGAAAGCTGGATTGTTCAGTCACCATTCAGGATTCTTTCTTTACATGCTAATTCAGACAACCAATGTCTAAATTAGTCTGAGGTCCTAAATCTTTCTGGGCACCAAGAACAATCTTGGGTAGAATAAAGATCACTTCTAGTCTGGTGGGACCGCATGGGTGGCTCTCTTGGACAGAATGTTTGACTCCTCCTGCTCACACTTTTCTTTGCCAGAGTGGAACCAATGGAAGGGGAGGAGAGTGGTTTTATGGGTAATTTGGAAAATGGTATGGTATAGTCCCTGAATATAATCGCCCTGAGCCACTTGTCATGAGTGATGGCTCATCATGCTTTTGGATACAGGGAAAACACAACTCCTACAATGCCTCCGGAGTGGGACAGTTGAGCAAGTGCTCAAGGGTTGCACTGTATTCCCAGGGGAAGGACCACAGAACACATTTTTGATACAGACCATTACTGCCTCTGAGGTGGCAGTGGTTTAGAAAATTTTCCTCTACCATGGGAATTCCTATCTGATGCTGAGGTTGCGGTGATCTCCTGTACCAAATACTCTTGGCTACTTTTTGATTCCCTCATGAGCACAGAAATTAACCCAAACAGCTGTGAACATCTTGTTCACACACTGCTGTAGCTTGTCCTTTACCTTTTGCCCCAAAAAGGGAGGTACTATCAGAGGGGGCATTGACAAACGCCACCTTAAGTTTTCCACAAAACTTATTAAACACAGCCAGGCTTGATGTTTTAGACATGCCTGGTCTTGTGGAAAGAGCCGATGAATCTGTGGTGTTATGAAAAAAAGAATATGGAGAGCAAATGCTACAGAGTTCATAGTTGCCACCGGAGCCTCCGATTATTTGCAGGTCTCTCTAAGGGACAGCTGTTCCGAGTTTATAGTATCTTGTTGGTTAGCTCCCTCTGAAAACATGCCATGCATGAAAAACTATGTATAAACCCACTTTCATGGCCTATCCATCACCTGGAATCTCATCTGGAGACTGAATGTCTTGGACATCCTCTACAACCTTTTGTCAGGGGTGTGCTCACACCACAAGAGTCTACAAGCAACCCCTTATTCCAGTACAGTCTACCCTTGGGGGGTTTATAGCACTATCAGATTTTCCAGGGTATAGGCTGAACAACTTCTGGTACCCTCCAAGCTCTACAGCAAGTCATACCAATTTGTTGTGAGGAGGCACCACCCAGACTTCTGGTGGAACAGCATCTAAAGGCTTCTTTTGGGATCTCTTTTTGGGAAGATGGAGTCAAAAGGCTATGATTCTCTGATGCATCATCTTTAAAATTTCCCAAATGTGGGGCCATCAGGAGGGGACTGAGGTGAAGCCTCTGCTTCATCAAGATCATGTCTAGTGTTAGAAACTCTTGGGGGGGGGGTCAATACATTTCTTCTTCACACTTCTTCCTTGGAATGCACGGTGGGGGAGCTGGGGTCATCTGAACTTCTCTGGGGGAGACTAATCCAGAGTAGAAAATATTCTGGATGACTTTCTGGTTCTTGGTCCTGAAAAGGCAAGATGGATGATCAACCAGTTGGTCCTAAGTCAGTAGTGTACAGAGGGAGAACTGGCAGAGCATGAGAATGTTGCAGCTGATAGATACCCAATCTCATCGATGCTAAAGGTCCTGCTGAGATGTTTGGGGTTGAAAATGTCAGCTCCAACTGCATCACCACTGAGATCTGTGCCAACACAAGTGGAAGGCAGAGATTCAGTACTGACTGCCAGTGATGAACCTACTGGGGATAGGGTTAATTCCTGACTGATCAAAAGCCTAATGAGTAGACACCAAAAGCAGCAGTGTAAGCACTGGGGCTCTATGTGGAAGAACAAAGAAATAAGCCAAGAATCATAATTTAAAGTTCATTGGAAGTTTTGATTAAATAGCTCAAAGAAAAATAAATAAGCACGAGTCATACACATGGAAAAAAGAGATGAGATGCTGTGAAGTACATTAATCTGGCGTCAGCAGATGAATTACTAAAACAGGCTTTATATGACTGCCTCACACACCTTGCAACATTTCACAGTATGCAGGCAGAAAACCAACGCAGTGGGCAATGATAGTCATAGGTTCATAAGTTCTTACTAAGCTTACAACCAAGGAGACCATCAAGGAGTTCAATCACTTCGCCTAAATCTGGGGGAGATGAGCAGTACTCACCATTAAGTTGATTTTCCCCATATATCCCGGGTGAAGTTGAGATCATGTACTCCTCAGTTCTTAAGTACTCTGCTTGATAATGCAAGGGCAGCCTATTCCAGAAACTGGGGGTCATTCAGTTAAGTACCGCTCTGTTGATTTTGTAACACAGATTTAGGTCTCAATTTTTTTCTGTATTAAGTAGGAGTTCAAAGGGGCAGCACAACATTGAGTAGACGCATTGGAATTTTAGTCTGGGTAGCTAAGGGCACTGAGACCAAAGATCTTTTTCGTGAGTAAACATCAAGGTCTCAAGTTAGTGTAATTTGCAGAATACATTCTAAATAGGGAAAGATACTCAAAGGCCCTACCAATACAGAAAAAGAGGAACTCTAACTCCTTCAGACCTTGAGGAGATGCTATCAATAAGCTATGCAAGGCAGAACCAAATCTGTCATCAACACAGGTAGCCAAGCCCCCAACTATTCTCTATCTCTCTCAAAATATCTCTATTTTATCTCATAAAGGGCTCTGAAGTATTACCACCTAACTACTGTATGATTAGGAAAGAGGGAACAAACACAAAAGGAGGGGGAGTCGCTCTCCTTTACTCATCATCCCTTTTAGTTACCCCATACACCAAACCTATTCCCAAATTTGGTAACGCAGAGCTAATTCCAGCCCTACTTCAGATCAACAAACAAAAACTTTCATGTATAGTCACACCCTTTATATCCCTCTTGGAGACAATATCTCAATCCTTGAAGATATTTCCTAGCTTTCCACCAATATAACCAAATAAACTATAAACCCTTGGCAATGTCAACACTAACTGGGCCACTATTCGATCTCTCACTAACTCACTGAACATAAACTTGTTTAACTTCACTCAGCTTATCAATTCAACAACTAGGCCCTCCAAGGACTTCCATACCGAAGCACACCAGACTGGATTCTAGTATCCCATCCCCATTGCATCTCCAATAGTGGAACTGTTCCTGACCCATATTCGCAGATGCACTCAAAAGAATTAACCAGAACCCTTTTAAGACCCTTCCCATAAAAAATGCTGTTGCATACTTCAACTCAAACTTCATAAACCTTCTAGACTCCGTTGCCCCCCTGAAAACAAAATGCATAAAAAGCAATCCCGTCCCGCGGCTAACAAAAAATACCTTTCACTACTATGAGACTCCAAAATAAGGCTTGGAAACGCTACCTCAAAAATAAATCTAACATCTCCCTCAATAAATACAAAACACTTTGAAACAAGGTAAAAAAACTTATTTCAGACCGTAAAGCACATTTCTCTACACTTCAAACAAACCAGAATACCAACCCTAATTAATTCTGGAAAGGAATCTCTTCTCTCTTGAACCCTGGTAAAAAAGAAAACCCTTCCCCTGACCCAAATGCCTCCAACTTAGACTTAGCCACCCAATTTAACACCATCGATTCCCATAGCTAAATTAACAACATCCTTCCCCACCAATTCAGCTTCCCTACCCTCACCCCCACCTATCTCTTCCTCCCCTAGCATCTCCCATCCCCAACCTCCCCCCTTCTCCACAAACCCATCCCTATATCTACAATAAAACAATTATTCTAAAATGGAAGCCTGGTTCTAATGCCCCTGATGATATACCCTCCTACTTCTTAAAAGCATCCACAGAAGCCAATGCTCTCCCTATCTGCATTCTAATAAAATCATTCTATTTCAGAATGCCATGTTCCCCATCTCTGGAAAAAGGCCATCACCAGCTTACCCCCCATTTCAAAACTACTCGAAAAATGTATCCATCTGCAACTATTACCCTATCTTACAACCATCTCCCTACTCCAACACAACACGGATTCAGATCTGGTCATAGCACCACCATAGCTCTCCTCTCCTTCCTAGAAACTGTCAACAAAGCCCATGACTGGTCATATCATGTCCACCCTCCTCCTTGACCTCTCTAAGGCATTCAACACCATTTCTCAATCTTCTCACTAAACTCTCCAAACTAAACCTGACCCATTCCACTATTAACTGGTTTATCAGTTACTCTTCAAACAGGCAACAAGCAGTCAGATAGAAAAAAGCTACCTCTCCTTTCCTAAACACCCCCACAAGCATCCCACAAGGTTCAATTCTAAGCCCCCTTCTATTCAATACATTCATAAACGACTTCTACCAAGCCATACCAAATGCCAACCTCATTCAATACGTTGACTCCACTACAATCTGCTCCACCTCCTCTATCTCCACTTTAACTAAACTAACCCAAGATGCCTTCTCTTCCACTGAACAATGGATGCTAGACAATCTAGCACTCAATGCAAACAAAACAACTCACATTTACCGCTTCCAAAACCACTACCCTAGATAAAAACTCATTCTCAATCACCAGTCAAAACACTCCTCTAGAAATAGTTCCCAATACAAACCTACGAGGAGTCCTTATTGATGATTAGCTAAAGTTCGATAACCTTTTACAACTACACAAAAAAAAACACCCAAGAAAAATTGGTATGCTCTACCGCTACAATTGTTATATCGCTCCCGCCACCAGGGTCACCCTAGCTAACCTACATCTTTTTCTATCCATCCTATATGGTGCCTCTAGCCTCACCAACCTACAATCTTCCCTAAAAACAAAACTCTTCTCTTGCTACAATAAATTATCAAAATTTGCAACTGGCCACAGACAGATCCACATCCCACCACTGTACTATCCTACATCAACTTAATCAATGTGAGCTGCCCAATCTCATCTATACTCAACTTGTCCAAGTACACAAACTTATTTTTAGCCCCTCTCTCTGTCCCTCCCTTGCCTCCACCTTTAAAATGCATCAACCGGATAGACTTCTCAGATATAATTCTCAAAATCTAGTTGAACTATATAAACCTGCCAGCATAGCAGACAAACATTTAATGCCGTTCTCTCTTGCTCGCCATTGGAATTCACTCCCACCCTTCGTCTGTACCACGAGCAGCCTCTCTTCATTCAAAACCTTACTTCACTCGCACCTAACTTCACAAAGGATATGCTCTTACACTCATCTTACATAATCTTCTTACACTCCAGTAACCCTCTAGAAGCCAAAGCATCTGTAAAACAGCCTCCTACAATTTTATACCTCGATTAAACTGTAGGAATGCTTAACTTTTGGATACTGTAGAAATCATCAATGAAGATATAATTTCTGTAACTAAGACAACTCTTATGAACTTGATTGTTTTGAAGAAATTTCTTCTTTCCATTGCACCAGTTTGCTCCTATTAATGACTATTTTACTTCATTTGTATACTTTGTATTTCTGTACGAATACATTGTGTGTGTGTGTGTGTGTGTGTGTGTGTATATATATATATATATATGGATTCACTTTATAACCTCGAATTACTGAAATGTCGAATTTCAGTATCTCGAGACTATAAAACCGAATCCACAAAACACAGACAAAAAAAACGCGAAAGTCAAAACACCGAAAAAAACGCACACAATACTACACATACATCACAACACCCACATCACAACAAAAACAAACAAAACTACATATATACACAACTCATACACACATAAGCAGGGGGGCAAGCCCCCCTGCACCCCCCCTACTTATATATATACTAACTCAGAGATCGCACAAACACAAAACAGAAGCCAACTCACACACGCACATTCTCCGACCCCTCACACACACACATCAAACACATCAGCACACACACACACACACACACACACACTAACTCCCACTCACAACCCTTAGGAAACACTTACCTGACATAACACCTACATCCACACATGGCACCGCACACCATCAAAACACAGTCCCGGACATTACACAGCGTAAGGTCATAACCGCGAATTCGACATATATTCGAATTCGCGATTATGAGCTTTCGCTATTTTTAACATTCGGCTTTATAGCCTCGAGATACTGAAATTTCAGTAATTCGAGGTTATAAAGTGAATATATATATATATATATATATATATATATATGGGTCTATATGACTTGGTCGACAGTTCATATGATCGACTGTTTATTTGGTCGACAGTTCATTTGATCGACAAGCATTTGCCCCCTTCCCCAATGTTGTGTGACCCTGGAGTTGATATATATATAGTTAGGGGTGGTGTGGGGGGCACAGCCCCCAACCTAAAATGCTTGTTGATCAAATGAACTGTCGACCAAATAAACAGTCGATCATATGAACTGTCGACCAAGTCATATAGACCCATATATATATATATATATATATATATATATATATATATATATATGTGTGTGTGTGTATACATATATATATATATATATATATATACACACACACACACACACACACACACACACACACACACACACACACACACACACACACACACACACATACACACACACACACATCCTGTATGTTTTAGGTACATTGATCCCTTTTGTATGCATTAACCTGCATTGTATTTTTCTGGAGCTTTTCTCCCCAGGACTCCATTGAAAACAGTCTCCTCATGGCCCAATGGACTATCCTGGCAAACTGCAAATAAACTATATCAGACCTGCATAAAAATGTTTTGTTCACAGGATATTTCAAATGGCTCTCCTTCCTGCACTCAACTGAATCATTAATTTCTCAGCAGGGTGAAAGCCTTCCAGCCCATTCACTCCCTGGTAAAGTTGAGAGTCAGCTGTTAAGGACCCACTCTGCAAATTCTGCAACTTGTCCTAACTCCACCTACTAAACAACATAAGAACTCAAATAGCTGACTCTAGCAGGTACATTCACAACCTGTTGATTAAACAACACATGGAAATACAGCACAGACATGCAAATATCTTTGCTGTGGGCAATGCACCTGCACTTCTGCAGATGTCACTAATGCAGTCAAAGCTGCCCAACACCTCCAGGATGGGTGAGCTGTCATCAGTCGCTCAACCTCATCCTCCACTACCCCCTCCAGAACCCAAGCTGTAATCAGGACCATTTAACTATACAGTCTATATGGTATGAAGTAGTGATTGTGTATTTATTAAAAAAAAGTGATCTGCATTTTTTTCACATTAGAGAAATCCTTAATTAAAGCACAGTACACATTTGATCCAACCCTTGCTGAAGAATAGGCGTAGCAGAATAGGATCTGGTAACTCTCAAGCAGCATTATAAACAAACTTGGTTAGCCATAGGTCCTTAGTATTCATTTTCATAACAGCAGAATTTACCAAAGAGGAGGACACCACAGCAGCCAGTAGAATGGACTGCATGTCCTCAATCCAATGCCAGGGTAACCCTTTTGAAGAACTCAACCAGGTTCAACAGACATGATCTTTCTTTTACAAATAAAAACTGGCGAGCAACCACACAGAAAGGGGCACCTAAGATGGTTGCTTATTAATCCCACTATACTACATTCCACATATTTGCAAACAGCAGTGACACAAGACCTGTAATTCCCAATAACAGCCAGACTATCTTCATGCACCACCACCACAACAGCTGTTCCTTTCACATCTTACAAGTGTATCTGGCAGATAGGCTATGCCTGAAAAAATGTTGGGTGGGGATTACTAGGTGTAACAAGATGCTTCTCAGCAGACATCCAAAAATGCTGTCAGGACCCAGGGAACTGCTCATTTCTGGAAGTGCCAAAAAGACTTTATCCAAAGTGTTTTCAGGAGGAGTATTTAAAAATCTGACCAGGATGAATGGAATAAAATTGCTGAACTTATAATTATTAGTGATACTTCCCAAAGAAGACACATGTACAAAGATTAAAATGCAATTCATAACTTTCAAATCTACCCCCTAAGGAGACACCAGTAATGATGAACAAAACAGGAGCAACGCTAATGACTGCTCCAAGTAAGCAGCATGCTCAGCAAATGGGTGCAATAAATCCCTCATGCCTGGCTCTGTGGAGCAGAAGTAAGGGGCACAGACTGTGACCAAGATGAATGGGGTTCACAACCAACACTCCAGAACTGGAAAAGAAAGGCACTAAACCTCCCCCCCAGAAAGAAGGATGTGTTGTAGGTTTCTTGACAGTACACAAGTTGCTGTTACGTCTCCAAAGAAAACCAGGAAACCACCTCCCTTGCCTGAAGGCAGGATGGAAGGGCTGCTGACAGAAAGGCCCCATGCAGCAATAAGGGGTGACTACTGGACAGCCCATTATATGCCCACCTTAATTTTCAAAAGCAGAGTGTAGGACTTAAGGTAAAAACCTGAACCACTGCTGATGGCTGCTTAAATGAAGTTTCTCTTCCTGTCACCTTTTGCCCTGGTACTGTGGAATGAATGGGCCAAATGGCCACAGTGGAGCTTACTGGCAGGTGGCATAGGCAAAAACTGCAAAGATACAATGAATCCATATCAAATTTTCCTAATATGGTCTATGAAAAAGTGCAACATTACGCAAAGCAATGCAAAGCAAGGTAGCTGCTTGTACAGTGGGTAACACTTTCAGGGACAATGGGCACATACAAACAGTGCTGCATTTATTTAGTGCTGCGTGTGAGAAACAATGCAATAAGCAGAGCTATGTACAGGATGGACTCCATATGCTGCCACATAGAAATGAATATAGATCCAGCCTTCTGCTGCTGCTGTTGCTCATTTCATAAAAAAAAAAAAAAAAAAAAAAAGACAGGTACAGCTAAACTGGTAATACATCAGATACACTGACGTTCATGTCTTCTGAGAAGAACATGCTAGCAGTCTACAAACTGTGAAGTTTCTCCAAGGCTACAAAGCACATTCAGAAAACTTCAATAGTCTGTAGGAGTGATGTTAAGGGATGGAGTACATTAAATATACTGTAGGTCAAACACCAGAAAAGAACAGTTGTGTAAAATCTTACTATAACCATACATGTCCTTCTCTTCCATGTTGCAGTATCCTCACTGTGGAATTCTCCACCTCAGGCGACCCGAATGTCAGCTCCTATACAAAAGCTTAAGCCTGTCTGCTGTTGGTGCATGGGATGTCACACGCAGGGCCATAAACCAGGAGCCTTAAATATGTCTGCACGCACAGACCTCAGAACAAACTGGCCAGTCAGACAATGGACTAGGTAGAGCCAACTGATGTCCTCCAGACCAATGAAATGCTGTAGACTGCCCAGTGTGACCACAGACTGGCAATTGCCCTAGGGTGCTCCAGAGACAGGTGAAAGGAGTGCAGCGGGATGCTAGCAGGGAAGGAATACTGCAACATGGAAGAGAATGACATCTATGTTCTGGTAAGATTTTACACAACTATTCTGTTCTTCTATTCCCATGTTGCAGTATTCTCACTGTGGGAGAGTACCAGAGCTTAGGAAGGCTGGAAGTAGAGGTAGCAGATTCCAAAAATCCATGCAGGATTGCCATAGCGAAACTTGCTCTCCCTCTGGAGATATGATCCAACTTGTAGTGTGTGGCAAATGTGAGTATAGTGGACCAAGTGGCTGCCTCCAGGACAGAGGCTGTGTCAAGGCCCCTGAAGGCGGCCGTTGGAGAATTCTAAGCCCTAGTAGAGTGCGCTCTTACCCCCTGAAGTAAATCCTTGCCATGGTAGGAGTAGCAGAAGCAAATAGTTTTCCTGATCCAACAGGAGATAGTTTGGAGACTACCTTACCCAGGGCCCTGGGGTGAAAAGATAGAAAGAGCAGATTAGATTTTTTTTTAATGGTCTTCGTTTTGTCCAAGTAAAATCTTATTTACCTGTGAACATCCAGGGAATGGAGAATTCTCTCGCTGTCACAGGCAGGAAAGGGAAAGAAGGCGGACAGATGAATGGACTGATTTAATGCTCGGTGACCACTTTGGGCATGAAGGAAGGGTTGGTGCACAGGGTTACCCTATCTTTGTGGAAGATAGTGTAGGGGAGGCATGCCATGAGAGCCTGTAACTCTGATACCCTTCTGGCTGAAGTGAGCTACCAGCAACATTTTTTTCCATGTGCACATTTGTAGTGATGCAGAACTAGCTGGCTCAAATGGGGCCAGTGAGAGTTTTTCTAGAATAAAGTTTAGGTCCCAAGGCGGTAGGATAGGCTTCCTCAGTAAACTGATGTGCAGGACTCCTTTCAGGAACATTTAACATCTAGCCTGGAGAGTAATGGAGGGTCTAAGGGTAAGCAAGCAGAGATAGCAGAAAGGTGCACTTTCATTGACTAGTATTAAAGGCCTGTCTTGATAAGCTCACATACATATGCAAGGACAAGAGGTACATTTGCTAGAAAAGGACCCTTAAGCCTTTGGAGAAACCATTTAGAGAAGCTTCCCATTTTAGAATGTAGGATCTCCTTGTGTTAGGTTTCCTGGCCTCCCTCAGGATAGAAAGCACGTCCTCAAGAGTAGTGGTGTCTGAAGGGTAATAAATGGTCATCACCCAGAGTGTTAGAGACAGCATCTCCAGATGAGGGTGGATGAGAGTTCCCTTCTGCTGTGCGAGTAGGTCCACCTTGTGGTGTAACTTGTGGTGATTGCCCTTGGTGAGGGATAGTAGCCAGGGGAACCAATACTACCTTGGCCAATAGGGAGTCACTAACAAGATTTTTGGATTGTCCCTCCTGATTTTCAAGAGGACGTTTTGAATGAGGGGAAAGACATACAGAAATCGTCCTTTCCATGAGATGGTGAAGGCATCCACTCTCCAGGCTAGAGGTGAGTCGTCCTTTGTACAGAATTTTCTCAATTGTCTGTTCTGGGGGAAGGCAAATAAGTCTACCTGAAGTGTGCTCCACTTTTGGACAATGTCTAGAAAAACTTCTCTGTGCAACATCCACTTGTGATGCAGAGAGAAAGATCTGCGGAGAGCATCTGCTTGGTGGTTGTGCTGCTATGGGATGTAGACTGCCTGCAGAGATGAGTTGTTTTGTGAGGCTAGGTCCCAAATCTGCATTGCTAGCCTGCAGACAAGGTAAGACTTGGTCCTTCCCTGTTTGTTGATGTACCACAGGACAGTGGTGTTGTCTGTGAAGATTTGAAGGGGACCTGTCTGCAGAAGGGGGAGGAAGGCTTTTAGGTCAAGATGAATTGCAGTAATCTCTCTTATGTTGATGTGCTTTTTCAGGAGGTGTGCCTGCCAGCATTCTTGCACCTTGTGGCCCTTCATGGTAGCCCCCCAGCCCAGATCTGAGGCATCTGTGTGCATATGTTAAAGTGAAGTAGGTGGTACTAGAGGAAGGCCTGGGTTCATTTGAACCTTTTGAATCCACTACTGTAGTTCTGACTTGAGGCATGGTAGGAAGGGGATCTGGAAATCTAGAGGGTGGCTGTGCTGGGACCATACATTCTTTAGATTCCATTGTAGCTTATTCATGTGCATCCTGGCTAGTGGAAGCATGGGAATAGTGGCTATCATAAGACCCAGAAGTCACATGAATTGTCTTGCTGACACAGTTGGTGGGTCTGGATAAGATCCTGGAAGTGGTCTGTTAGAGAAACCACCTTGTCTGAAGGTAGGAATGCCTTTGTCAGGTCTGTTTGGATACTGCAAAGCAGGAAGATTTTGTCCGGCTTTGGTCAAGGGAAAGATTTGGGGAGGTTGAGGGTGAAACATAACCCTTGTAGTAGAGACATGGAAAACTGCAGATTTTTTTTAGGGTGCTTTCTTTCTCTGTCAGAATGAGTATGTTGTCTAGGCAGGGATAGATCTGAATGCCCTTGGTCCTGCAGTACGCTATGGCGGGAGCTAGGCATTTGGTGTAAACCTTGGGTGCAGTGGACAAACAAAAAGACAAGGCAGTAAATTGAAAGTGAGAACAGGGCCCAGCAAAACATAAGTACATTTTGTGAGAGGGCTATATAGGGATATGTAGGTAGGCCTCCTTTAGGTCTAGAGTGTTCATGAACACTTAGGGTGGCAATAGTAGGAGGGTCTTAAGGAAGGGACTTTTAGAGAGGTTTAGAAAAGACTAGCCCAGGATTGGCCTCCATGGTCATTCCTTTTTCAGTACCAGGAACAGTCTTGAGTAGAAACCTTTTCCTTCTTGTCCTGAGGGGGCAGGTTCCATTGTTCCATGAGCCAGTAGATACTGTATAATGTGATGGACAAGATGTAGTTTATTTGACGGGAAAGGGATGCCCCGTGGTGTAGGGTCTTCTTTCCAAGACAGAAAATACCCCTTTCTACTACTGCCAGGACCCAGCAGTCTGAGGTGATAGTTCTCTAGAGGGGCAGTCAGTGGGGGAGACAGGCTGACAGGGGGAGATGGGCATGACAGTCACGCATTGTTGTTACCACTTCTGTCCTGAAAGGGCTGTCTGTGGGTAGACTAAAAAGGAGTGGACATGGAAGAGGTTTGCCTTCTGTTACCTTTTCTATGCCTGGACAAATGAGTAGCAGTGGAAGGGGTTTCTGTGGACATAAATCCTGGCTGGATAATTTCTGTAGAATTTTGGTATAGGAGACACTAGGAGGTGCTTAATGTCTTGTAACTCCTTGCTCTTCTATTGAAGGTTCTTAAACAGTTCAGCAGACTGTTTGCCAAACAGGAGGTTGTGATCTAGTGGAGCATCTTGAATTTTAGATTCAAAATCTTCATGTAGTTGTTGCAGCCAGAGCCATAAATATCTGTGAAGCACAGATACAGAGGCCTCTGTTCCATCATAACTGCATCTAATGGGGTATCTGGCTACTTGGGATGCCAGGGTCAGCTTTGATGCTACTTCTGTTTTGATGGGCGGCCAACTTGGGATTCATCGTAAGTGCTAACTTTTTAAGTCTCTGGTTCTCCGGGTATAGATCAAGAGCAGCCAGACAGCTTCTAAGCATTTCTGGAACAAATGACTGGCAAATGGTGCAGGACATTTGGTAGTGTTCCTGGCCTAAACAGAACACACAACGGTCATGGGCGTACTTATGTGGAATTTGACATCCACATTGGCATTTACCCTTTTAGCAGACATTGGCAAAGAGAATTCCCCAATGGGGTACTTAGGCTTTAGACGTCTTTATAGTAGAGGAGCGATGCAATCAATCTGACGTTACACTGCCTCAGAAAAGTTCTGAGGTCTGTGCGTGCAGACGTCACATTTAAGGCTCCTGGTTTATGGTCCTACGTGTGACATCCCAAGCACCAACAGCAACCAGGCTTAAGCTTTTGTATAGCAGCCAACGTTTGGGTCACCTGAGGCACAGAATCCCAGTGAGAATACTGCAACATGAGAATAGGACACATCACCCCAGCCACAATGTGCACAAATCAAGCAGCAAACACAGAGAGCATTTCAGTTCCAACCATCACCTCTAATCTACTCAAGTGTGGCGAGACAACTAAATAGATGGCCATATTCCAGAGGGACTCAAAGCAACAACGAAATGTAGTTTAATAAAGCCCTTCAACAAACATCCTCATACCACAGCAAAGGAACACACATGAAGCTGACATGTAAATAATTAAATATTTAAAGCTAAAACAACAAATAGAGGAAGTTTGTTAAAATTCTGGCAATGATAAAGTTTCATTATTTTAATTTCTCTATATAGATTTTTCCGATGACCTTTTTATTTTAAACTCAGAAAAAACGAACAAACTGCAACAAAATGAAGGAAAAAAAGACCACACCAGACATCCAAAACTGGATTGGAACTGTTTTGAGTATCCGGTGTGGTCTTTTTTTCCTTCATTTTGTTGCACCTTTTTATTTTAAATTTTTTAAAGAAAATCAAAGTAAACACAAAAATCAATGCTGGTGCCCTATGAACACTGGCTGGGATTTGTAGATATGCTCTTAAGCTGATCGAACAATATGGGCTGTAGCTCCAAGAGGAAAGACCAAAAAGGGCTTTAAAGAATAGCATGACACTGTCAATGGTCCTGAGAACAAATCCATAATGAGGTAAAGAAATTATGCTTAGTATTTAGACTATGTAATTAACAACAAATGGCCCAGTCCTGTGCATTAATAATCAAGAAGTAGAGGTTTTACTTCATCTGCAAACCACAATTGTGGGACACAATTGTGGCTGCCTGCACAGCACAGCTCATGAGATTCCCATGTTTAAATCAACAAGCAGTTTCTTGGACTAGAAACTGCCACACTGTGCACACTAATCAAAATATCTCCAATTTCTACTATGCTGTCACATTCAGCAACGGTCATACAGAAAACAAGTCTGTGTACCTCAAGTGTCATGTACAATACTTCACCCAGCATATCAGCAGCTACAGACAAAAGAAAAGAGCATGTGAACTTGATAAAGAAAGGATTTCAAGATGGATATTCAACAGATTACCGTCAAAGGGAATTATACTAAATGCTAGAGGAGTTCCAATACCGATAAGAGGAAAAAAGATAATGGTAGATTTACAGTAGTAAGGAGGTACTGGCAAGGGAGGAGGATTAAGATGGCACTTATATTCCCCTTAAAACTGCTACTATGGAGCTTAAGAAAAAAGTGGGAGAAATAATCAGCTTTCAGTAGGGAATATTACTTACAGGTGGGTTTGGAATTTGATTTCCAACAATCAAGATGTATCTGGAAGACCTAGAAGGGAAAATATAACAAGAGGGTAGAATTCTTAAGACATTTATGAAAATATTTGGCATGGAAGATGTGAATTCAGTAGTAAAATTCAGAGAATTTACACATTGTTCCACAAGGTACAATAACTGGTCTTGACTAGACAGAAATTTTATTTCACAGGAACATGTACATTTAACTAAAAGATTAGAGACACATCAAAAAAATTTTTCAGATAAAGCACCAGTAACAACCAAGATAAAAATGCAAGGTTATGAAGCAAAAATGAAATGCCTGCACTTCCCTGCCTATTTGTTAAAAGAGACTAATTTAAGGCATAAGTAGTGAAAATTATTCAAGAGTTACTAGGGAAGATATTTCTTCAGAAGTGACAGCTAGTGAGTGGCATAAAAACAAAAGTGGAGTTTAAAAATAAGGTAGACATTAAAAGAAAAAAAGATAGTCAAGTAACAGGAATTTGAAGGGCTGGCAAAGGTTAAAGTACTGCAGAATAAGGGGAATCGCTCAGAACAAGCTGAGGTGCAACAGCAGACTGCGAGAGAAAATAAGGAAGTATTCCTGATGATATACATGAGTTTAGAAATATTAAGCAACTATTTTTTGATAAAAAAAATCCAGAGCACAAAAACTTTTAGAGCAATAACTTCGGCAACAAAGTTGAAAGGATTGTTGTCAAACATAGGGGAGCCTACAACAAGAAAAATAACCAGGAGATCCTGTAGAGGTATTACAGATATTTCGGAAATTTTATGAAAATTTGTATAAAGCAGAGAAATGTGGAAATCAAGCTCACAAATGGAGAAATTTATGGAAGACTTAAGTATGCAAAAGTTAGAGACAGAGGAGGCTGAGCAACCAACAGTTAAGACAGGAGATGAGAAAAACGGTGACATATAACCACTCTGCAGTAAAGCCTCCATGAACAGATAATTCCTGTGTAAATCTGGAAGCTAGGAGAGAAGAAAGTGAAAGATCTGGAAGAATTTAACATTTTAAAAGGAAGGAAAGCACTAACATCCCATAAGAAAAATGTGGTGGCTGTAATACCTAAAGATGGTAAAGACCCAACAGAGGCAAGCTTCATATAGGCCCATTTCACTTTCAAACCGTAAGCATTTAGGTCTATAACAGCTAAAAGAATAGCCAACAGAAGCCGCCAAAATTAACAGATATGGATCAATGTGGTTTTTTAGAGAGGAAACATCTGACTTCATTAGAACAATGATCCAAAGAAGAATGTAAAAAAAATTCCCGGTGTTGCTGGTGGATCTTCATGCAGAGAAAACATTCAACAAAGTAAGCTAGGATTTTCTTGTGAGTAGGGCAATGGAAGCACTTGCATTCCCTGATACAGTAAGGTTAATCAGGAGGATATAAGCAACAATTTAAGTGAGAGGCTGCCACTCAGACAAGTTGCATCTGAATAGAGGAACCAGGCAAGGGTGTCTTATTTCTCCTTTATTTGCTTTGTATTTAAGAGCCATCAAGAATATAAATGGCAATCAAGACAAGTTGACTATTTGAAGATATTTCGCACCGGATAAGCCCGGAAAAGGACATCTCAGTGTTACAGAACATCTTGAGACAGTGCCAAGTCTTTCTGGAATACAAAATTCATGAGGATAACACAAAGGCTGAAGCTACAAACCACATACTCGCACATGAATTGCTCCAGCGATAACCATATTTATGGTGTCAAATATTTAGGAGTAAGGATTAAAAATGATTCTTTCACGGTAGCTAAGGCTATATGGGGATACACTAAACAAAAGATACAAAAACTGAACTGGAAGCTCTTGTTTATGAATATGCATACCAAGATACAATCAATGAAAATGTTTTTAATATTTTTAGTTTCACATACAGGTCAGGCATATTGTTAATCAGAGAAGCTGCAGACAATAATTAAACAATTTTATCTAGGAGTGGGAGAGGGCAAGGGTCAAGTGGGACAAGTTGATACAAAAGAACAAGGTGATTTAGTATTACCTGATTTGAAGATCTATTCTAGAGTTACACTGTTAAAGCTCATATAAATAACAGAAAGCTATAATTCAAGAGGAAAGGGATGATGTCAAAACAGCTGGGAAATTCAAGAGACAAGGAAACAGCAGAGATTTAGGATGGAGATCCTTAAGGAGAATTTCAACAGCTATGCAGAATATTACCTTCATAAATTAGCAAAGTAATTTAAGAACTAAGCTAACACCAGACTGGAAAAAGGAGAGGTACAAAGAAGAGGCAAGAGGAGATGGGAATTTACTGGAGAAATTAAGTAAACCAAGGTGTGGGGAGCAAATAACTAGTGAGGGAAAGGTAATATAATGGGAAGAGGCCTAGAAGAAATTTGTACTGCACGGCTAGAGAGAGCTTTCACTATGAGGGATAGAATGTAGGTAAAGAGAAAGGGGTAGGGGGAAGACATGTTCTGCTAAAGTTTTAACTGAATCTAGAACAGAAGCTGCTTTAAAAAAAGGACAATTAGGACATATAAAATGCTGCATGACAACTACAGGAATCAGAGGTGGTTAGAAAATATTGTGAAGAGAGATTGGAAAAGTTAACAAGGAAACAATGGAAGGATATATGTAATACTCCCAAGTATGAAACAAAGTCAGTAAGATTTAGGATTTTTGCTTGGAGTGTTTGCATAGGTATTTTTGTATCCTAAGCAGACTAAAGAATTTTTCCTCAGGTACATGGCAAATGCTGGAGGTGTGAAGGGAAAAAAAAGAGACAACTGGAAGCATACATTTTGGATGTGTAATTAGTTGGCAGACTTCAAAAACTCAAAAATATTGGTGAGCAAATAAGTGTAACTAAGAAAATGACTTTTTTTGAGTTGGGATACAAGATCTGAATTAACTAGACATACTAAGGCCTTGCTAAGTTTAATTCTGGAGGCTGCCAAAAAAACAATTAGAAAATGGGAATCAACGTGTAAAACCAACTGTATCTGGAGTAAAGAATACTGTAACAGATAAAAGAACTAGAACTGGGATCTTTAGAAAAGGGCAGGAATAAATTACACTAAAAATGGAAATTGTGGAAACAATGCATGCAGAAAAATGTTTTGGAGTGAAATTTAAGGGAAGGCAGTAATTGAGCAATTTACATAATGTTCAATTGATAAGTGTACAAAAAAGGTACGTGAGTAATGACATTTTAACTAGAAAAATGTTGACATTGTTTTTTTCTTTTATATAAATATATGTTAGCCTATATTTTGTGAGATAATTTAATAAAGGTCTTTAACAGCTGCAGAGCAAGACTTCTCTTCTAAACATGTCTCTTCAAATGAAAATTCAATGCAGCAGCAGTCTCTTCAAAGACTGACCAGATGTCTATCTCAAACAGTTCTGTTGAATTCCACCTATGGAACACCTCTGAAGACAGATGATGATGTTTGTCTTTCAGCTTTTCCTGGTTAAGGGTCGTCACAGCGGAACTCCGGTCCGCTAATGATTGGCAGTAGGTTTTTACAGTGCCAAGTTGCCAGCTCAACGCCCAACCTTCAACAAAGGCACGCCCTTTCACGCACGTCGTTTTGAACACCACTCGACCACGGGGAGGACATGCAGACCCCACACAGGAGGCACTCCCCGCATTTCAGCAGAGAATCGAACGGGAGAACCTTTTGCTGTGAAGCAACAATGCTACAGATAAGTTGCATAAAATTTTACCATAATGTTAGGTGTCCTTCTCTGTTGCACAATTCTTTACATGAGGGAGACTGCCTGCCAAGCGACCAGAAGTTGGACAGTTTACTAAAGGCTTAGGTGCCTACGGTGTGTGGTATGTCATACGTACACTGCTCTAGGACACAGGCCATAAAAATGAAATACGCACACACTATCCTCAGAACCAAGTACCCCCGAGGAACCGCTGAGAAGTAGGAAGTAGCATGGGTACATCCAACAAACAACAAATGCAATCATAATGCAGGGAGATGGAGGGTGGGACAGAATACTGCAATGGAGAAGAGGATATCTAAACATTATGGTAAGATTTTACACAACTTACCTATGTCCTTCTACTCTGGTGTTCCAGTATTTTCTTTACATGAAGAAGAGTGCAAAAGCTAATGAGGAGAGTGAAGAGTAAGGAGCATGGGAGCTTTCCAGGAAGCCATGGAGAATGGCTCTAGTGAACCCTGCCCTGGACTCGGAAATGTCCAGTCATGTTTGGATGAAAGTATGAACTGAAGGACCAGGTAGCAGACTCCAAAATGGAGTCTGTGCCCAAACCTTTGAAAAAGGTGGCAGAGGAAGCCACAGCTCTGGTGGAATGAGCTCTCACTGGAGAGGGGAAGCTCTTTCCATGGTGTTTACAGCAAAAGAGGATGGCTTTAGACACCCAAGATGAGACAGTTTGCTTGGAGACTGGGAGCCCTAGAGCTCTAGGGTGGAAGGAGACTTAACAGTTGGTCAGTTTTCCTGATATTCCTGGCTTTATCCAGGTAGAACCAAACTGCCTGTGCATGTTTAGAGTATGCAGGACCCTTTCTGCCGAGGTTTGGGAGGAAGGGAAGAAGATGGACATGCTTGGGTTTAATGACAACTGATACAGAGGGAAAACCTGTCCTTATGAAAAGCTAGAAAAGGAGGGGATGCCACAAGGGTTTGTGATTCTGAAACCCTTCTGGCTGATGTGATCGCCGAAGCAAGATAGTTTTCCATGAGCAGAATTTTAAAGAAGCAGAAGCTGCTTGCTCAAAGGGGGCGAGGGCCAGCTTTCCAAAAACAAAACTGAGATCTCAGGGAGGTGGCACTGTTCTCCTGGGAGATATCACGTGTAGGACACCTTTCAGAAATTGTTTGGTCTCAAACCTAGAGGCCAAAGGGAGTGAGAGAGAGGCAGACAGGGAAAGATGGCGGACAAATGTACTTTCACTGAGGAATAAGTTAGTCCAGCCTCCAGAAACACACAGTATGATAGGACTGTGGGGACATCCACTGTTAGTAGGTCCATTTTACATGAATGGCACCAGACTGAAAATCTTTTCCATTTGGATAAATAAGATTTCCTTGTGATCTCCTACAGTACCCCTTAGCATCACCACTGAGGAAAGATGTCTAAAAGGAATCAGGCCCTTATCACTCACAGTATCATTTGTAGGGCTGACAAGTGGGGATGAAAGACGGTGCCCTTGTGTTGTGTGCGTAGGTCCACTCTGTGGGGTAACTTGTGATACAGCCCTAGACTAAATGCAGGAATAAGGGGAACAAATGCTGCCTTGGGCAAAAGGGAGTCACCAACAAGGTTTCTGGTCTGTCCTGCCAAATCTTCAGGAGGACTCTTGGGATAAGAGCCAGGGAAATGGAATGCATATAGGAACATTCCCCTCGCTTAGGGCATTCACCTTGCAAGGCCAGAGGGTGTGGGTCTCTGGCACAAAATAAAGGAAGTTGTCTGTTCATGGAGGAGGCAAAGAGATCCACTTGTGTAATACCACACTGGTGGACAATGTCCAGAAACACGTCTCTGTGAAGCATCCATTTGTGAGGTTGTGTTTTGTACCTGCTGAGAGTCAGCCAAAACATTCAGGTTGGATGGAATGTATACTGCCTGAAGTGGTGTCTGCAACTTGACTGCTTGTGCCCATAATACCTGAAGAGCTAGTCTGCACAGTAGGCATGCACGGTCCCCCCATTTGTTTATATACCAAAGCATTGTCATATTACCTGTTAAGACTTTGAGGGGCCCTGGGATGAAGAGAGGCTGAAAGACTGGAGTGGAAGTAGTAGTACTTTCATTTCTTTTATATTGAGTCCTTTTCTCTGCAAAGGTGACCAGGTGCCTTGAGCTTTCATGGTGCCCAAGGCTGCTCCCCAGCCCAAGTCTGAAGCACCTGTTTACTTTTTTTGTACCGGTGGCAGAGGATGGAGTGGGAGTCCTGGATTGGTAGAAAGCTGCTGAATCCTTCAACTTATTTCTCTCTTCAGGGAGGAAGAGGAGGGATTTGGAACTCTAGCAGGTGGCCATGAGGGGTCCACACTGACTTTAGGTACCACTGCCATTTCCTCATGTGCATTTTTGCAAGAGGGCACATGGGAATGGTGGAAGCTATTGGGGTAGGTCCTGGTTGAAATGTGGGACTGTGAAACGAGACTTTGAAAGAACAAAGAGTTCCTGGGCCTTCTGCAGGGGGACAGAAACCTTCACAGGGTTAGACTGAATCCTACACTGCAGGAAAATCTGATCCTGGGTAGAAGCAAGGACTGATTTCTTGCAAGTTATGGTGAATCCTAAAGAAACAAAGATGTTGAATGTATGGCTGAGGTCTCACTGTAGCAACTCTGGACTGTCTGCTTGGAGCAGGTCGTCCAGGTATGGGAAAATTTGGATGCCCAGCAGTCTGCAGAATGCCACCACAGGTACTAGGCATTTTGTGAAGACCCTTGGGGCAGTAGAAAGACCAAAGGACAAGGTAGAAAATTGAAAGTGTCCAGAAGCTGCAGAGAATCTGAGATATTTTCTGTATCTTGGGTAGATACAAATGAAGATAGGCATCTTATGTCTATGGATGCCATAAAGGCTTGAGGTAGGATCAGGGGAAGCAAGGTTTGTAAGGTGCCTGAAGGAGGGTACCTTTATGTAGGTGTTTAAGAAGGAGAGGTCTAAGATGGTTCTCCAGGGTCCTCCTTTCCTGAGGACTAGGATTAGCCTGGAATAGAATCCCTTTCCTCTGATGTATGGGTACAGCTTGGATGGTGCCTTGGTCAAGGACCTGCTGAAGCACCAGAAGCAACAGAGCTAAATGTTCTTTAGGTGGTTCGGGGATAAACGTTAACGGTGGTAGACACTCCTACACAATGAAATATCTATTCTTTATAATGGATAGTATCCAACAGTTTTGGGCAATGATCTCAAACCGGACTTGAAAGGGGCAGACAAGGGGGGGGGGTTGGGTCCAGATGGTCAGATGGGACCTGGTCTATCAGGAAAGGGGTGCTTCGAAGTTGTGGTTTGTTGCAGAGTAAGAAAAGACTGTTGCCTCTTCCCTGTATTCTGGGTTCAGCAGGTCTGGATTGCCTCCTGGCAAAAGCTGGTTCAAAGGGGTAGCTTCTCTGGAATTTAGGGACTGCAGAAACCATGAGGTGTTTAAGGTCTTTCATCTCCTTGCAATTCTCTTGCAAGGTCTTAAGTTCTGCAGTTGCTGAGCCAAACAAGGCTTCATTGTCCAGGAAAGCGTCCCATCAGTTTTGATGCGATATCCTCAGGCAAGGGTTGCAGCCTCAGCCATGCGAATCCCCTCAGGACAGACCCAGATGCAGCTGCCCTAGCAGAAGCCTCGACGGCATCACCTCAGACTAATCTTTACCTATGATTATGCTACTACTATTGCTGCTACCTCTGCCTCACCTACAGACTAAACTTACCTACACCTCTAACATTATGATACTCTGCCTCAACACAACAAATATCACACTAGACTTAGAATTTTCAATTCCTTTTCATACTATACCCAGATACAGAATGTAACATCGATATATCTTTATATATGTACACGGAACTGTACACTGATGCACTCTCTCTAATTATTGTTCAATGTTTTTGTTGTTCGGGTTGTTGCTTAAAAACCATCACATGTTATCTACTCTTGTTAATCCACTAGTTAGCTTTAAACTATAACTGCTGTTCAAATGGTGCCTTAGTTTAACATTCGGTCTTATGTAGAGTACTATTAAAATGTATTACTGTATGTTTAATGTGGAGCTTTTCACCCCTGGCTTCCACTGAAAAAGGACATGTCCAGTCGGACATTCCTGGCAAACAAATGTAAAATAAAATAAAATGTAAAATAAAAATAACAAAATCACAGCAACATTTGATAGAATACCTGGTCACCTGGGAGGTGGTAGCTAACAGGGATGTAGCTAGGTTTTTCTTCTCAGATTTGGATAATTCAGAAATCACTTTAGATAGCTCAATGAGACAGACGCTCCAAGGAATATTTAGTCATACAGCTCTGGTAATTTATAGCTGCACATGCAAGAGTAGCAAATGTAAAAACCTTCTTACCTAGTCTTTCCAAATGTCTGCTGTCCTTGTCTAGAGGAAGCAAGGAAGAGGGAAGAACTCTAAAGGATTTGTCAGAAGACACAGAGATAAAAAGTTATGTACTCACCATAACATTCCATCAGAGTAGTTGCACTTCATTTGTCTTCAACCTGTGGGTTTCAGATCCGTATTGGATCTGAGCCGGCAACTTTTACTAGCATCAGCTCCGAGCTCCAAACTCCTCCCCTTACCAATAATACGCCTCCACTACCTTCCATCCGCAGACCGAATTTGCTGAAACTCAAAATGAAAACCCGACCTGAAAAGCTTTGTGACCTATAGTGCAGCCCGTCGGCTGATCATATGCCAAGGTCCGGGGGAAGGAATGGTTTAAGACAAATGAAGTAAACTACTCATATGGAACGTTATGTTGAGTACATAACTTCTTTGTATGAAGTAGTTTACTTCATTTGATCTCCAACCTGTGGAACAGAGTCCCCAGCTACTACACCCCTCATGGAAAGATATTCTGAAGCACCGCGGAACCAAAGGACGCTCTCCTTCTGGAAGTCAAATCCAATTTGTAGTGAGAAATAAGCGTATGAGATGAGGACAAAGTAGCTGCAGAACAAATATCATCCGAAGACGCACTAGACCAAAAAGCCGCAGCCATGGACCTAGTAGAATGAGCTTTCACCTGACTTGGAGGAGACAAGCCTCTGTCCTTATAGACCTGCAGGATGCATGAAGAAATCCATCTAGCTATAGTTACCTTGGAGATGGGTTCCCAAAAGGGTTTAAAGAAGGATACAAACAAGTGATCAGATTTAGGGAAATTTTTTGTCCTGTGTAAATAAAACCTTAACTGTCAATGAACATCAAACATTTGGAGTTTATATTCCATCTTGTTAGTAAAATTAGGAAAAAACACAGGCAAACTGATGGTCTGATTAATGACGACTGGTAATGCCACCTTAGGAAGAAAGGATGGATTGGTTCGAAGGGAAACCCTATCCTTGTGAAAGACCATGTAAGGAAATTTGATGGACAAGGCCTGTAATTCTGAAACCCTTTCTGCAGAGGTAATGGCCACCAGAAAAGCTGTTTTCCAAGATAAAATTTCAGATCTGCAGTTGCAGCAGGCTCGAAAGGAGGAGCAACCAAAGCTTGAAGAACCATAGTAAGGTCAAATGGAAGAACCAGATCTTTGACCAGGAGGCACAACAAAAAGGTGCCTTTGATAAAGGTTTTACACAGTCTAGAAGAAGCTGAAAGAAGCAGAATTCTCGCCCAAGTGAAAATGAGAGATGGCAGCCAACCGAACCTTGACAGAAGAAGAACTAGCTCGGTCATGAAAAATATTAGCTAGAAAATCAAGAATGGCAGAAATAGGAGCTGTGAAAGGGGCCTTGAAGTAACGAAAAGAACTGCTCCCCCCCAAAAAAAAAAAAAAAAAAAAA